>NW_023311269.1:5804-9833 GCF_011077185.1 Oxyura jamaicensis | reverse complement strand
CGGGCCCCGTCCGTGGGGCAGCGCCGTGGGGAGGCGCTGGGGGGTGCCGCACATCTGGCATTGGTGGTTCAGTGGTAGAATTCTCGCCTGCCACGCGGGAGGCCCGGGTTCGATTCCCGGCCAATGCAGAGGGTCCCCAAATTTTTGCCTCCTCTACCCCCGGGGCTGGGGGGGGGGGGGGAGACCCCAGGAGCCCGTCTCTGCTCCCTGCAGCACCCCCCGCACCCCACAGCTGCAGATGTGCAGCCCCTTGGGGCGCCCCATTGGGAAAGCGCGAGCTTTGCTGTTCCGTGTGGCCGCGGCGTTCACTCTGAAGCCTACTGACGGCCTCCCTGCCCTTCCCCGCTGCAGGAGGCCCGGGTCCAACTCCCGGCTGATGCAGCCCCCCCCACGCCCTTCCCCGCCTCCCCCAGACCCCCTTTGCCCCCCGAATCGTGACGTGTCCCCACGCCGTGTCCCCGCAGAGCGACGTGGCGGTGGCGGTGGCCGAGCTGGTGCAGCGGCTGCACAGCGGCGAGCGGCGCCCCAAGGCCGTGCGCCCCAAGGCGCTGCTGGACAACTGCCTGCGGGTGCTGCGGATGCTCTTCGGGGCGCCCTGTGAGTGGGGAAAGGGGGACTTGGGGGGGTCCTGGGTGCTGCCCCCCACCACTGACCCCCGGCCCCTCCGCCCAGGTCGGTGGGGAGCCACGGAGAGCGACGGTGACGTGGGGAGACAGCGAGGAGGAGGAGGAGGAGGAGGGTGAAGGGGAAGCCGGGGGGTTTCTTCGGGCATTTCGTGTTCTTTTTTATTTTTCTATTCTAATTTTTTATTTTTTTAATGCTTTTTATTTTTAATTCCTTCTTTATTTTTTATTCCTTCTTTATTATTTTCTTCTTTTTTTTGTTTTCTTCTTTTCTTTATTTTTTTCTATTAATTTTTATTTCTCTATTTGGTATTTTTATTTTAAAATTTCTTTTAGCAGTTTAAAACCCCCCGTTTTTTACCATTTTCCTCCCGTCCCGGCCTCCATTAACCGCTTGGCGGCGCCCAGCACCGAGCCCGGGCCCCGAGCTGGGGGGGGGCCGAGGCCGAAGGGCGGAGCCGCCGCTCCTCTGCCTCGGGGGGGGCGGGGGGGAGGTGGGGGCACCGGAGCTGCCCCATGGACATCGCGCCCCAGGGACCTCCCTCCCCACAGACATCCACCCCATGGACGTCCCTCCCCCCTTGACATCCTGCCCCTATGGACATCCCACTCCATGGGCATCCTGCCCCATGGATCTTCTGCCCCATAGACATCCCTCCTCACCCTATGGACACCCCCCCCACCCCATGGACAGCCCACCCCATGGACAACCCGTCCCATAGACATTCCTCCCTACGGACCTCCTGCCCCATGGACATCCCGCCCCATCAACCTCCCGCCCCCATGGATGTCCCTCCCCCAAAACATCCCACCCCATGGACCTCCCACCCCATAGATGTCCCTCCCCATAGACATCCTACACCATAGATGCCCCTTCCCACAGACATCCTACCCTATGGACCCCCCTCCCCATAGACCTCCTGCCCCATGACACTCCCTCCCCATGGACCTCCCACCCCATGGACATCCCTCCCCATAGACCTCCCAGCCCATTGACCTCCCACCCCATAGATGTCCCTCCCCATAGACACCCTACCCTAAGGCCCTACCTCCCCATGGACCTCCTGCCCAATGGACATCCCTCCCTATGGACCTCCCTCCCCATGGATGTCACGCCCCATAGACCTCCCACCCCATAGACCTCCCTCCCCATAGACCTCCCACCCCATAGACCTCCCTCCCCATAGACCTCCCTCCCCATAGACCTCCCTCCCCATAGACCTCCCACCCCATAGCCCTCCCTCCCCAGCTCCCAGCCCTTCCAGCTATGGGGCCGGGTGGCGCAGGGCCTCCTGATGGCACCGTCCCAGCGTGGCCGTGGCCATTTATTGATCTCCGGCCCCGGGGCCCCCTCACCACGGCAGCCTCTGCCCCCGCCAGTCCCAGAAGGTGCCGTTGCTGGAGGCCGAGAGGCCGGCGAGGACGCGCAGGACACCCTGGGTGCTCTCCTCCATCGTCACCGGGCCCTGCGGGGACAAGGACAGCGGCGCTGAGCCCCTCCACGCATGCCCAGAGGGGGGGCCTGCTGCTCGGCGTCTTATTTTTTTTGGAAAAAATCCATTTTTGGGTGCGCAATAAAACAATTCCACGAGGCCAGGGAGAGGCCCCGGCCTCGCCAGCCTTGTTTTGTCGCAGGAGGCCCCCAGCGTGGGGTGGCCATGCCCCACGGCGTGGCCCCACGGCTGCTTGAGGGGCACGCAAGCACGGGGCCAGGCTGCCCTCTGCTGACACACGGCCCCCGACGGAGATGGGAAAGGAACGCAGGAAATGGGAAAATAATACAGGAAATGGGGAAATAATGTGAGAAATGGGGAAATAACGAGTGGTTAAAAGGAGAGCCCGGGACTGTCCCCTTGCTGCGGACGTAGTACCCATGGGGCACCATGTTTATGGGGCACGATACCTACGGCGTGCAATACCCACGGGGCAGTACGTCCACGGGGCATGGTACCCATGGGGCTCTACGCCCGCGGGGGCTCTATGCCCCCATCCCTCACCGCCTCGCGCCCCGGCGCTGGCTCCACGCAGCCGGGGTCGATGGCCACGCAGAGGATCCCGCTGTCGCCGTACTGCAGCGCCTGGCACTTGGTCAGCATGTT
Source organism: Oxyura jamaicensis (assembly GCF_011077185.1). Lineage (NCBI taxonomy): Eukaryota > Metazoa > Chordata > Aves > Anseriformes > Anatidae > Oxyura > Oxyura jamaicensis. The sequence continues at coordinate 7,111 of NW_023311269.1, read as the reverse complement.
CAGCGCCGCCTGCGGGGACAGCGGCACCGGGTGGCTGGGTGAGGACCCCGTGGGGGTGACCCCCCACCCCTCCCCGGGGCCGTACCTTGCTGCAGCGGTAGGAGACGTCCTGCGCGTCCCCCCAGGCCGCCGCCACCCCGATGGAGCCCATGGCGCTGGAGACGTTGACCACGGCCGCACGGCTGCAGCTCAGCCCCTGCCCGCGCCCGGCCTCCGCCGCCTCCCGCAGCAGGGGCAGGAAGGCCTGGGGAGGGGGGGGCACGGCCGTCAGCTTGGGCCTGGACCCCACGGTTTTGGGGTCGGGCGGCCCCCCCCAGGCCCTACCTGCGTGACCTGCAGGGGCCCGACGGTGTTGGTGGCGTAGAGCAGCGCCATGTTCTCGGCCGTCTCGGTGTCCAGCGTGCTGCGGCGCCGCGCGCCCGCGTTGTTGATCAGGAGGCCGAGGCCGGCGCCGCGCAGCTCCTCCCGCACCCGGCCCACCGCCGCCCCGATACTGCCCCCGTCCGTCACGTCTGCGGGGGGACAGAGCGGGGACAGCGTGGGGACAGGGCGGGGGCACCCACAGAGGGACCACGAGGACAGCCAAGGGGACACCCATGGGGATACCAGTGGGGAACCCACCGGGCAATTCCACAAGGACACCCATGGGGACACTATAGGGACATCCATGGGGACATCCATGGGAACACCCACAGGGACAATTCCACAAGGACACCCATGGGGACATCCATGGGGACACCCACAGGGACAATTCCACAAGGACACCCACGGGGACACCCGCCCAGGGACACACTGGTGGCTGCAGCCGGTGCAGGAAGCCCCTAGGGGTGCCCCGAGGCAGCTCCCAGGAACTGAGCAGCCCCAGTCGGGGGGACACAGTTTTGGGGGGACAGGGATTTAGGGGACAGGGTTTTGGGGTGCCAGCACCTACCGAGGGGCAGGACCACGAGGCTGGGGGAGTCCAGAGCCAGCTCGTTGAGAGCCTGAGGGAGGAAGGGGGCTGAGGGGGCAGCACCAGGAGCCCCACGGGGGCGAGGTGTGGGGCAGGTGGTGCCTGCGGCTACAACACCCAGCAGTGCCGACACCACCATTCCCACCACATTCTCCAACGCCATCCCCACTGCCTCTACCACCAATACCATCCCCACCACCACCACCTCCACCTTCTCCACCACCTCCACCAGCAGGACCATTGCCACCACCTCCTCCACCATCCCTACCACCTCCACCGACACCATCCCCACTTCCACCAGCAATACCATCCCCACCACCGCCACATCCATCTTCTCCACCATCTCCAGCACCAC
>NW_023311269.1:0-5704 GCF_011077185.1 Oxyura jamaicensis | reverse complement strand
GTCACAGCCGGTCACCAGCACGTGCTGGGCTCCGGGCCCCTCCATGCCGCCCTCCTGCCCCACGGCCGCCCCACGGCCGCCCCACGGCGCCGCTGTCACCACCACGCGTTGGGGCAGGGCGGCCGCCCCCAAACCCTTGGGAAACGGCCCCGTAATTGTCGGGGTGGTGCCGGGGACGCCCTGGGAGGGGTGGGGAGGGAGCAGCAACGTCACCCCACACGGGTGACATCACCCCCCACCCCCCCAGCACCCCAAACCTTGGGGGGGGACAGGGCCAGGCCCCCCCGGTTCCAAGGGAGGCGCAGACGGGGCTAATTACAGTACAACCTTTATTAATACTGGAATCTTCACAGTGCATTCGTTACTCGTAGCAGTGACTATTTAAATCAAGGGCTCGGGGTGGGGGGGGACGTTACCACCAAAAAAATAATAAAATAAAATTAAAAACTTTTCTTTTTTTAAGAAAAAAAAAAAAAAGAGGGGGGAAAAGAAAGAATCGTGGCCGGGGGGCGGGGGGGAAGCGGAGGCGGGAGCACGGGGGGGAAATAAATTAAAAAAAAAGAAAGTCAAGGAGCGGGTTAACAACAGCACCAGAAAAGTTACTTCAGTCGAAAGACATTTTTTTTTTTCTCTCTTTTCCAAGGAATTTTTGCTCTCTGTACAAAATGAGAAGGCCCCCCCCGCCCCCAACCCCGGTTTGTCACTTGTCATCAGCGCGTGGGGTCACGGCGGGGGACGGGGCCGGGCGGTGGCTACGAGGTTACTCCTAGGCGGGGGCGAGCTATGTACAGGGGGGGCCGGGGCCGGGCTGCGCTGCCCCGGGGCTGGCGTCGCCCCCCGCGGGACGGGGACGGGGACGGGGACGGATGGGTCCTGCGCTGGGGGGGCGGGGGGGAAAGGGAGAGGAGGAGGAAGGGGGGGGCAGGGGGAGGGAGGGAGAAAAGTTGGGAGAGGAAGAGGAGGGAGCAGGGAGCAGAATGGACCGAGGAAGGGGGAGATGGGGAGGGAGATGGAGGGGGACACGGGGAGATGGAGATAAATGGAGAGAGAAAGATGGAGAGATGGAGCAGGAGATGGAGGGGGACGTGGGGAGATGGAGAGGGAGGAGGGGAGATGGAGAGAAATGGAGAGATGGAGATGGAGGGGGAGATGGGGAGATGGAGAGGGAGATGGAGACGGAGTGAGAGATGGGGAGAGAGATGGAGGGGGGCATGGGGAGGGAGAAAGGGAGATGGAGAGGAACGTGGAGAGATGGGGAGGGAGCTGGACGGGGAGATGGAGCAGGAACAGGAGAGCGCAAGACACGGGCGCGAGACGGGAGCGCACTACGGAATTAACGAAAGGAACCCAAAAACGTGAGGAAGGGAAGAAAAACGAGGCGGGGAAGGGAAGGGACCAACGGAGGCGGTGACGAGCGTGAGGATGGGGCTGAGGGGGCGCCGTGCCCTGCTGTGGCCGGGAGGTCCCCGTGCCCCCCGTGGGGCTCCCATCCCTGTGTGCCCCGCTGTGCGCCGCCGCCGCGTCCCCGCGGGCGCCATCACGATATCCGCGGGGCCGACCTGTCGTTGGTGACGGTCCTGCGCAGGCGCACGCCGCGCCGGATGGCCACCAGCATGTCTTCGGCCGGGGGGTCCATGGCGGGCGCGGGGGGCGGCGCGGGGGTCTCCTCCAGCGCGGTGGGGAAGGGGAACTGCCCCTCGCCCAGGGCGCGGGCGCCGGCCACCAGCTCGCCGATCTTCTCCACCAGGCTGTGCCGGTTGGCGGCCAGCTGCCGGTCCTCCTCATCCTCATCCTCCTCCTCCTCCTCCTCGGCGGCGCCGGTGCCGCGCGGCGCCGCGCCGGGGTAGACGGGGATCTCGGCCGCGCCGCCGCTGCCCCACGCCGTGTTGGGGAGGCTCAAGCGCTTGGGGGAGGCTTTGGCAAAATCCACGGGGCCGGGCGAGGCGTCCTCCGCGTAGAACACGCACTCCTCGCTGCCCACCCGCGTGGGGCCGGCGTAGGCGGGCGAGTCGGGCACCGTGGGGGTCTTGACGGGGACGATGGGCGGGCGGATGGGGATGGGGCCGGCGTTGGAGAGCGTGCGGCGCACCGAGGGCTTGGTGGAGGGCGTGCGGCGGATGGTGGCCACCCCTGGCGTGGTGCCGGCCGGCAGGCTGGTGCCGCTGGGCAGCCCGGCGGTGGACGCGGGGCGCTTGGTCTGGATCATGCGCCGGTAGTTCTGGGCGATGTTGCTGTTGCGCGGGATGGTGGAGGACTTGTCGAAGTCGCTCTGGGGCTCGCACTCCACGTCGCCGTTCACCGAGTAGCAGTCGTAGTCGGAGCCTGCGGGCAGCGAGCGGGGTCAGGGGCGGCCCCGGGCTCACGACCGCGAGCGCCCCGACGGCCGCCTCCGTGTGCCAAGCCACCCGCGTGCCGCCTCACGGCCACGCAACGCCACGGCCATCGTGGCACAACGGCCACCACCGGCTCTATCAGCTGTAATTTTGGTGGCCACCTTGGTCCCAGAAAATACCCAAAGGGCCTGGGTCCCCCTGCTTTGTGCTCCCATCGCTGTGTGCCGCAGCACCGTGCACACCAACGGGTGCAACCCCCGCCTCCGTGCGCCCTTCCCAGCCCCAAATCCACGAGCTGCAGGGGGTGCCCCCCTCCTCCCCACCCCGTGTTGGTGCAGGGCCAAAGGGACTGGGGCCGGGCTCGTGCCCTCTTGCGAAATGAGAGTGAAGCCTCGCAACGGGAGCGATGCAACCGGGTGGGACCTCGGTGCCCACGCGGGGTGGGGAAGGCAGCTCCTCCTGCTCCACCCTGCCGCGAGCCCAGCGCCTCTCACGCAACTCCCAGGGGCCCAGACCAGCCTCAGTGCCCCCTCCCTGAAGCCCGGGGACGCCCCGGGGTGCCCCCCGCCCCACGGGTACCTTGGGAGGGGATGGTGTCCTCGGAGCAGGACGGGGTGGTGGTCTGCGTGCTGTAGCCGCTGGAGTACTGCAGCGAGTCCCGGCTGCTCTTCTGGTGCTCCAGGCTCAGCCCCCGCGTCAACACCATGGCCAGGTCGCTGGCGGCGGGGGACACCTCCTCGCCGTGCTGCGGGGGGCCAGGCGGCTCCGTCAGCCCCCCAAGAAGCCCCCCAAAACCACCCCACTGAAAGCCCAGCACCGCTGCGCTCGCCCCCCGGTACCTTGGCGGCGATGGTGGCCGGCGACATTCGGGGTCTGGGGGCGTCCTCGGCGCCCATGCCCGGGTAGGCGCCGGCGGCAGAGCCCACCTCGGCCTCCCGCAGGTGCTCCACGCGGTCCTTGCGCCGCTGCAGGGTGCTGACGGCGGGCTGGTCGTAGGGGCTGGCCTTGGACCAATCCTGCGAGCACCGAGGCACGGGGTGGGGGGGACGCAGGGAACGGTCCCCGGCTCGGGCACCGCGCCGCTCGGCCCCCGGGGACTGGGGATGGAGGCGAGGAGGAGGAGGAGAGCGGTGAAGGCTTCACCCCGGGGGCCGTGGGGGAGGGAGGACTCACCGAGGTGGGGGAGCTGCACTCGCTGACCGACTGGCACGTCTCCGAGGCCTCCGAGGACGCCGAGCTGGAGGACTTCTGCCGTGCCCCGGGTCCAGGAACAGCAGCGAGCAGAGGGGCAGAGAGCGCAGCCGGTGAGCCGGCGCCGTGCCCGCTGCACCCGCTCCCACCCGCAAATGGGTCCAGAGGGCCCTGGGGCATCCTTGGTGCCCAGGGAGGGGGGGAAGCATTTATTTGGGGACAGTACCAAGCAGCTCCGCAAACGCTTGGGGCGGTTAGGACATGGGGAGGGGGCACAGGGGGGTTTCTCCTGCAGCATCCCCCACGTTCACCTCCCAGCACGGCCAGAAGTGCACACCGGGGGGTCGCGCCCATTTTACAGATGGGAAAACCGAGGCCCGGGAGCTCCATTTCTCCTCTCCCCCTGCCCAACCTCTCCCCGTACCTGGCTGGTGATGTCCGAGGGCATCGGGGAGGGCGGCTTGGAGTAGGCGGCGTCCTGCGAGATGAAGCCGGAGTCGTGCGAGGAGACGCTGGAGAGCCGCGTGCCGGCGCCGGCCGGCTGGGCCAGGCTGCGGTAGCGGTAGGTGGAGGAGGGCGAGCACGTCTGCGCCCCCCCGGGCCACGGGAGCCCGCCCTTGGCGCTGCTGACGCTGCTGGGGGGGCGCGCCGGGGGGGCGAGGGGAGCGGGGAGGGCAGAGGAAGGAGAGGACAGCTTGAGAACAAGGCTCGGCACAGTCCGTGGGGATGGGGGCTGCGGGTGGGGGGTCCTGGGACCAGTCCCGCTGCGTTACTGGGCACCAGTCGGGCACCCCGCGGGCCACCGTTAGTCTCCAGGGTTAACGACGCACCTGCACATGCTGGATTTGCGGGAGCTGGAGCTGCTGGGCGAGGACGGGGGCGTCTGGTAGGACCAGCTGTAGTCGGAGCCCTTCAGGTCCTTGATCACCTGCAGCAGGGAGCGGGTTGGAGCCCCCCGGGGCAGCACGCCCCCCCAAGCCCCCTCCCCAGTCGTCCCCCCCCCTACCCCGCTGACCTGCTCGCTGGCGGGGGGCAGCTTGTGGGGCTCGGCGGTGAGCACGGCCAGGTCGTCGATGATGCCCTGCAGGTGGGTGATCTCCCCCAGCATGGTGAGCTCCCCGTTCTGCGCCGGGCGAGGGGACGGGGACATCAGCACCCGATGGTGGCGGACCCCCCAAAAAATGCCCCCCCCCCCCCCCCCCCAAGGGACGCCACGGCTCACCACCACGGGCTGCAGGAAGGCGATGAAGGTGCAGAAGCGGCCGCGCTCCTCGATGAGCGCCCGGCGCACCGCCTGCTTCTCCGTCTCCTCCAGCAGCAGGTACATGTCGTTGACGTCCTGCAGCGCCGTGTCCAGCTGGGGCTGCAGGTCCCCCTTCCCTGCCGGGGGGACACCGGGGGGGGGGGGGGACATCAGGCATGGCTGCACCAGGGGCCGGGGGCCCTGTCCCACCCCTCCGTGGAGGATCAGCCAACATGGGGACATCGCTGGCTGGCTGGGGACGTGGCCATCCGGATGGGGACATGGCCACCCAAATGGGGACATGACCCCCCAAATGGGGACAGGACCCCCCCAAATGGGGACGCTGATGGCTGGATGGGGACATCACCATCCAAAGGGGGACATCGCTGTCCGTATGGGGACATGGCCACCCAAATGGGGACGTTGCCATCCAAAGGGGGACATTGCTGGCTGGATGGGGACATGGCCATCCAGATGGGGACATGGCTATCCAAACGGGGACATTGTCATCCAAAGGGGGACATCACCGTCTGGATGGGGACATCACCATCCGGATGGGGACATTGCCACCCAAAGGGGGACATGGCCACCCAAATGGGAACGTGGCCACCCAAATGGGGACATGGCTGGCTGGCTGGGGACATCACCATCCAAACGGGGACATCACCATCCAAATGGGGACATCACCATCCCAAGGGGGACGTGGCCATCCAAAGGGGGCCATCACTGTCCAGATGGGGACATCGCTGGTTGGATGGGGACATGGCCATCCAGATAGGGACATCACCACCCAAATGGGGACATGGCCAGCTTGATGGGGACATCGTCGTTCGGATGGGGACATCGCCACCAAATGGGGACATGGCCATCCAACTGGGACATCATCGTCCAGATCCATCACTGGCTGGATGGGGACATCGCCATCTGGAAGGGGACA
>NW_023311268.1:0-3793 GCF_011077185.1 Oxyura jamaicensis | reverse complement strand
TTTTGGAATATACTGGTGGTGGTTTATTGATTAGATTGCAGTAAATTGAAAGAACAGGATCCTAAGTGAACTCATGATTTCTAAAAGAAGGACCTTCTGGAGAAAGTAAAAAACTCCCTAGCGGTAAGATCATTAGAACAAGACTCACCTTCTGCCCCTCCCCAAACAAGTCCTCCCTCCGCACTCTCATCTTACTTAGTGAGCTTTCACGAGAGACTTCCAATTCAGTTGTACAAAAAAGACTTGCCTAACTGGATTCATCACTTCCAGGAGCTGAAGCCAAACTTTGACGCACAGGGGTCCTTATGCACTGCAGATTGCAGCTGCACCAACTGCAGCCGAGATTTTCATGTTCCCACTTGAGCTATGCTCAGCAAGGCATTTTTGCCACTTTGGAATTTCGACCAGCCCTGCAAGTGGCTTCTTTGATCCTCACAGAAATGAAAGCATCTGGATAGGCTGCTGACAAGAAGTGCAGAGAACGATGAAGTAGCTGAGGACTGTTCTGTCCTTGTTTCCTTCTCCCCAGCAGCTTCCCTATCCAGATGAGGCATACAGCCAGAATTCTTCCCCCAGCCACTCAGCACTCTTCCCTCCACAAAGTTACACAGGGAAGTCCTAAGTATGCTGAGCTATCCAATTGCTAGCTGCTTTCCAAAACCATTGCAATGCAGACTCAGGCCTTTCACCTAGCAAGAAATGAAGGAGGAACCGCAGGAAGAAGTCACATCATCTGCCTTTGGAAAACAATGCTTTTGCACTGATTCAATGTCACTAATGCAGCGCATAGGCCATGAAGGTGAAAATCAGAAATCAAATGGATTTCTCTGGATTGAGCACAAATTTGGGCAAGAACGTCGGGCAAGCCACTCAGGACCTCAGGCACTTCGGTTCTGCAATGCTGAGCACTCTGAAAAGACTTGCTCTTAGCAGTCCTTCTCGCTACAATTAGCCTAAAGGTGGCTATGCATTATTGGACAGCAAGAAAGGAGAGGATACGGAGCCATTGCACAGCATTTCTTAGTCATATATTCATCTGAAAATTGCTCTTGAAATATGTGCCATTTGGATTGGAACAAACTGAAGAGAGTTGTTCATTCTCCAGGCATGACTGCCATGAAGGAAATAATTACAATCAGCTATTAATCAAGCTATTCTTACAGGCTGTAGGGGTTTTGGACCTTCACAGGCAGAGAGCCAGACAAGATCACTACGTGCATGCATTTCTTCAGAAAATAACTGTTCTTTGTACAGTGCCTGTCATCTTCACCTTGGATCACCAGAACTGCCATTCAGTTAGGAATTTTCACTTTCGGTGACAATTTCCAGGAAAACTCATATGGATATTTACTTCCTGGAAGCCAAGCGTTCCTTTCCAAAACTAGGAAAATGCCAACAGCCTACAACAAGTCTCAGAATATTGGGACTGCACAATTCCTGGCAACTGGTGTCAAAGCTCTGGGGAGTTTCCAAGGATCAACTAAGGGCAGCAGAAGCAATGGGGAGCCCAAGCAATTCACTTCCCCCCCTTCCTATTTGATTGGCTTCAAAAGAAACATGGACACAGCTGGGTCTGCACTAACTCAGTGCTGCTGCACCAGCCTTATGCTGATGACCTTGTAAATGAATTCCTACAAGATTTTATCAAGAGTACAAGAGACTTTTCTAGTTATTCTCTTATGCAGGATTAACATGAAGGCACACATATGCACAGACATACACAGAGAAGTCAAACAGTGATAAAAAAGACTCCCCGATGGATGATAACTTCTTGATTAGCAGCCTTAAAAATCTGGCTAATACTAAAAAAAGCAAGAAGAAAAATCAAATCAGAAATCAGAATACTCTTCATACAGTTAGAGATTAAAATATAGGGGTTAATTAAATTGCTGGAGTGCTGACTGAAAACTTCAATGTATCTGAAAGACAAAATGAAAGGAAATTAAAAATAAAAATTTTTAAAAAGGAAAAAAAATGCATCACAGCTTATTGTATCCATGGTGGGATGAAAAATGATTACAGAAAAGAAAGGTAGGCTAAGTTTGAACCAAGAACAAACAGATAGAAATTTAGGAGATTTGAAAAAAGACAGGAAGAAAAATCAGGAAATCACTGACAATCACCAGACAGGGCCTTTACTCAGTCTACTCTTCAAAGGCCAAGACTCATTTGGAAAATAGGAAGCATATCATGGAAGGTGCCTATTTATGCAGGAATACAGTCCATGAGTCTGGAATATTTTAGCATATTCTTCCACTCACCACAGAAACTCTACCTTCTTAGAAAATTACATGAGAAAAAAATCATAAATTGGAATGAATCCTTATTTGCCCAAACCGTTCATGCCTGTTAACTAATTTCTCTCTATTATTCTAACAGCAAGTCAGATGACCAAAGTGCTAGAATCTGCCACAGGTGTGTTCCCCAGAGAGATGACATTCAATTGAAGAACAAACCAAGAAAATAAACAGAGAGTTACAGCTTGCACCAGAAACACTGATCAGGTAGGAATTGCACAGGCCCTTCACAGACATAGACAGCGGGATCAAGTGCCCCCTCAGCAAGTTTGCAGCTGACACCGAGCTGAGTGGGGCACTGGGGACACCAGAAGGAAGGGATGCCATCCAAAGGGACCTGGACAACCTAACCAAGTGGGAACCGCTGGGAACGTGGCACTGGGACAGACATCACGATAGTTTACATTAGGAGAAAGCCCCTTCTTTTGCTCTGCAATTCTAAAGGTTAAATTTCTTGCTTCTTTATAAGCCTTCCCTTCCTTCTTTACTCAGACTACAAATCATTACAAGATAGACTCTTCCATTCAGATACGGACTCTACAGGTTCTCTAACCATTAGAAACTGATGATCTTGAGGTCTCTTCCAACCTAGAAATTCTGTGTGTGAAGAATGAAGTCATGTTTATCCAAACTTTTGGTCCTTTTAGAAACAATTTTTAAATAGCAGGTTTGTGCAGCTGCTAAACTGCTACAGATCAGAAATCACATCTGATTGGAAAAATCTATTAAAAAGAACCCAGAATGTCCCGTGAATATTTTCTGTGGGAAAGACGCAGCTAAACCTAGCTAACAGGGAGAATTACATAGAGAACAGAGCCCAGAACTAAGAAAACAATATCTCCTGCCTACCACAGGGGTGACTTAACTATGTTCAGAATCCATGCTCCATTGCTTATGCACACCAATCCAATATTCTCTTTCTGACATTAAAACAAACAAACAAACAAACAAAAAAAATGAGTTACTCTTTTCGCAAATTGGAAATGACTTAAAGATTACTTTTAAAACTGCTCTGTAACTTCTGGATTCCGCTGGTAATAGTAGAAGTCAATTAAAATTTTAGGGAGATTGTGTACTTGTGCTAGAGTGTCAAAACCAACCAACTGCCAAATCAATGGATAATGAAAAGGCTTAATTATCTCACAGATTAGAAGTACTCAGTGCAACAGATTCAGACGTACAAGATGTTTACTACTGGAAATTTCATATCTGAATTGCCACAAGGAATTCTTCTTTTCTCTCAGTGAAAACAAACCAAAAGCGAAACATCAAGGCAGCAACATCCATTTCCGGGAAGGTAAAAAAGAAGGAGTATCCGTGTCTGTAGCATAAATACAGTGATTCCTGGAATTCCAGTGATGGCAGTGATTCCCTTAGCAGCACTTCCATGCCAAAAACACAGCTCTTCAAACCAAATACAGCAACTGGAATGCAACCACTGATGTTTCGTTGAAAACAAAGAAGATGGATTTGAAGTTCAAAGTAACACATTCTAA
>NW_023311267.1:0-3176 GCF_011077185.1 Oxyura jamaicensis | reverse complement strand
CCCCTGCAGGAGCAGGAACACCTAGATCAGGTCACACAGGAAAGTGTCCAGGCAGGTTTTGAATGTCTCCAGAGAAGGAGACTCCACAACCTGCTGGGCATCCTGTTCCAGTGCTCTGTCATCCTCACCATGGAAAAGTTTCTTCCCATATTTTGGTAGACCATCCTATGTTCCAGCTTGCACCCATTGCCCCTTGTCCTATAATTACATGTCACCGAGAAGAGCCTGGCTCCGTTCTCCTGACACTCCCCTTTCCATATTTCTAAATATTAATAAGGTCACCCCTCAGTCTCCTCTTCTCCAAGCTAAAGAGACCCAGCTCCCTCAGCCTTTCCTCGTAAAGGAGATGCTCCACTCCCTTCATCATCTTTGTGGCTCAGCGCTGGACTCTCTCAAGCAGTTCCCTGTCCTTCTTGAACTGTGGGGCCCAGACCTGGATGCAATACTCCAGATGTGGTCTCACCAGGGCAGAGTAGAGCAGGAGGAGAACCTCTCTCTTGACCTACTAACCACATCCCTCCTGATACACCCCAGGATGCCATTAGCTTTCTTGGCCATAAAGGCACGGTGCGGGCTCATGGTCATCCTGCTGTCCACCAGGAGCTCCAGGTCCCCTTCCCCTGCACTGCTCTCCAACTGGTCAGTCCCCATCTTGTACCAGTGGCTGGGGTTGTTCTTGCCCAGATGCAGGACTCCACTCTTGTCCTCATTATATTTCATTACGTTTCTCCCCACCCAATTCTCCATCCTGTCTAGGTCTCTCTGGATGGCAGCACAGCCTTCTGGCGTCAGCCACTCCTCCCAGTTTAGTGTCATCAGCAAACTTGCTGACAGTGCACTCCATTCCCTCATCCAAGTCGTTGATGAATGTGTTGACTAGTAGTGGTCCCAGTACCGACCCCTGAGGGACTCCACCAGATACAGGCCTCCAACTTGACTCCATCCCATTGACCACAACCCTCTGGCTTCTTCCCTTCAGCCAGATCACAGTCCACCTCACTACCAGATCATCCTTCACAGACTTCACACGCTTCAGTTTAGCTGTGAAGATGCTGTGGGAGACCTTGTCAAAGACTTTACTGAAGTCAAGATAGACCACATCCACTGCTTTACCATCATCTATCCACCTGGCTATAGCCTGATAAAAGGCTCTCAGTTTGGTCAAACACAACTTCCCCTTGGTGAAGCCATGTTGACTGCCCCTAATGACCCTTTCATCCTTGATATGCCTAGAGACAATGCCAAGGATAAGTTGTTCCATCACCTTTGCAGGAATGGAGGTGAGGCTGACTGGTCTATAGATACCTTCTTCGTCCTTCTTTCCCTTTTTGAAGAGTGGAGGGACCTTTGCTTTCCTCCAGTCCTCAGGCACCTTTCCTGAGGCCCATGACTTACCAAAGATGATGGAGAGTGGCCTAGCAATGACTTCCGCCAGCTCCCACAGCACCCACGGGAGCATGCTACCATAACCCATGGATTTATGGATGTCCAAATGTATTTTCTTCTAAACAGAACCACATCTGCAGTGCACACACTGATTGGCACACACATGGAAGCACACCCTTGCAGTGATACCTGTCCCTATAGGTCCAAATGTGCATCTGCGTGGGTGCATAGAAGAGCAGCCCTGTGACTATATCAAGCAGTCTAGGTACACATATTTTCCACCGAGCACAGGGAGATGGTTTCACAAGAGGTTAAATCATTGACACACTTACAATATTACCTGGTATACCTGATATATTTTAGAGGTATTAATTTATTGCAAACAGAGATATGAGACCTTCAATCTCTTAGCTAGACACAGACAGCCCGTCCCTGTGACAGCAAACCCCAAAGAAGCCCAAAGTGCACCTCCCAGTCCCAACTTATGGCTGCAGGAGACCTCTGCAGGAAAGCAAGCACAACTGTGGGCAAGGCTCCTGTGCCCTTGCCCTGTGGCAGTGCTATCGGGGCTGGGTGCGGGTCACCGTGGCATACGTCGTGGTGTCACTCATCTACTGCATGGAAGGAAGCTTTATGGGGAAAAGAAACCTTCAGCTGCCGACTGTGAGCCCTGTACAACGAGCAGGCACCATGCTACAGGAGTGCAGAAGGGAGCTGAGCACAGCTGTGCCACGACTCACCCTGTCCCGTCGAACGTGGGCAATGGTGGAGTCTGTGGGGGCCAAAATAGACACCATGAGCCCTTCCTGCCCACTGGTGGAGGGCTGAACCTCACACTGACGTTGGGCAGCAGCTGCCTGGGGTCAGCACTCATTGCCCGGCCCCATTTCCCCTCCCATCACCCTGCTCTGGGATGCTCAGCAAGCAGCGGTGGTGGAGGGGAGATGCTGAGGTTTTGGTGCATTTCCAGTTGTCTGTGGTATCTCTCCTTGCACAGCCAGCACGCCTTGTGAGCTGTTATGTGCAGGCGTGGGAAAACAAGGTCGTGCTGCAACTCGAGAGAGGTGCATGTAGGGTGGGGATATATATGCGTAGCCTGTCGCTGAGCCATGACATCCCCTTGGCTGCTGCCTATGATTTCAGACCGAGCTATAAAATGTTGTCCCCAGCAACACAAGGAAACAGAGATACAACTTCAGTTGTTGTGCTGTGCTTTGTGCAGCCCAGAAGCAGAAATGCCACTGAAGAGAAACTGAAGAAAGGACAAAAGCAGAGGCTGGAGCAGGGGAAATTCAGCCTGAAGCTGGAGCAGGTGTGGAAGGACCCCCCCCCAAGCAAATGGGCTTTGTCCCTGTGAGTCCTAGGGTTTTGTCCCTGGGAGCACTGGGATGCTGCCATGTCCCTTGTGCAGGCAGCAGCTCTGCTCTGCATGCAAGGAAGAAGCAGGACGTGAGGAGCTGGGGAGAAACATGGTCTTGATGACTGGGCAGGGATTTTGTATGTGCCAGTGGGAAATGAAGTGGTGGAATTCCACATGAGATTGCACGGGCAGGGATGTCCATTGTCAGTTGGCTGTATGGCTTCCCCCGAGGAAGGTGGTAATACTCACATGTGACTTTGCCGTGTTCTGTGGTTTCCATCTGTGGGCTGTCAATGTGCTGCTGTCTAGAGAAGAATGGAATGGTTCTGGGGTGTACATTTGTGGCGAGGGGGCCACATGAGAAGCTCACTTGGGTGGTGTTTTCCTACATCATGTGGTGATCTGGAGTGCAGCAAATAGCAAGCCCCAT
>NW_023311266.1:0-2865 GCF_011077185.1 Oxyura jamaicensis | reverse complement strand
TCAAATATATAGTATATGCTGCACATAAAATATCAAAGTACCCAAAGTATGTATTATATACTGTACATAAAATATCAAAGTACCCAAAGTATATATTATATACTGTACATAAAATATAAAATACCCCAAATATATATTATATGCTGTACATAAAATATCAAAGTACACAAAATATGTATTATGTACTGTACATACAATATAAAGGACCCAAAATATATACTATATACTGTACATAAAATATCAAAATACCCAAAATATATATTATATACTGTACATAAAATACCAAAGTACCCAAAGTATATATTATATACCGTACAAAAAATATCAAAGTAGCCAAAATATGTATTATACACTGTACATAATATATGAAAGTACCCAAACATTTATAATAAACTGTACATAAAATATCAATGTACTCAAACTATATATTATGTGCGGTACATAAGATATCAAAGTACCCATACTATATAGTATATACTGTACTTAAAATATCAAAATACCCAAAATATATATTATATACGTTACATAAACTATCAAATACACAAAGTATGTATTATATACTGTACATAAAATAGCAAAGTTCCCAAAATATGTATTATATACTGTACATAAAATATGAAAGTACCCAACCATTTATAATAAACTCTACATAAAATACCAAAGTACCCAAACTGTGTATTATATACTGTCCATAAAATATCAAAGTACCCAAAATATATATTGTAAACTCTACATAAAATATCAAAGTAGCCAAAATACATATTGTATACTGTACATAAAATATAAAAGTACCCCAAATATATATTATATACTGTACATAAAATATCAAAGTACCCATAATACATATTATATACTGTACATAAAATATCAAAGGACCCAAAATAAACATTATATACTGTACATAAAATATCCAAATACTCAAAATATATATTACATACTGTACATAAAATATCAAAGTACCCAAATTATGTATTATATACTGTACATAAAATATCAGAGTACCCAAAATATGCATTATATACTGTACATAAAATATGAAAGTAACAAAACATTTATAATAAACTGTACATAAAATATCAAAGTACTCAAACTATATATCATATACTGTACATAAAATATCAAAGTACCCAAACTGTGTATTATTATATACTGTATATAAAATATCAAAGTACCTGAAATATATATTGTATACTGTACATAAAATATCAAAGTACCCAAAATATATACTATATACTGTACATAAAATATGAAGGTACATCCAATATATATTATATTCTGTACATAATATATCAAAGTACATCAAATATATATTATATACTGTACATAAAATATCAAAGTACCAAAAATATGTATTATATACTGTACATAAAATATGAAAGTAACCAAACATTTATAATAAACTGTACATAAAATATCAAAGTACTCAGTCTACATATTATATACAGTATATAAAATATCAAAGTACACAAACTGTATATTATATACTGTACATAATATATCAAAGTACCCAGAATATATAGCATACTGTACATAAAATATCAAAGTACCCAAAATATATATTGTATACTGTACATAAAATATGAAGGTACATCAAAGATATATTATATTCTGTACATAAAATATCAAAGTACACCAAATATATATTATATGCTGTACATAATATATTAAAGTTGCCCATATATACATTCTATACTGTACATAAAATATGAACGTACATCAAATATATAGTATATGCTGCACATAAAATATCAAAGTACCCAAAGTATGTATTATACACTGTACATAAAATATCAAAGTACCAAAAGTATATATTACATACTGTAAATAAAATATGAAGGTACCTCAAATATATATTATATTCTGTACATAAAATATCAAAGTACACCAAGTATATACTATATACTCTGCATAAAATATTAAATTACCCAAAATATGTATTGTATTGTGTACATAAAATATGAAAGTAACCAAACATTTATAATAAACTGTACATAAAATATCAAAGTACTCAAACTGTATATTATATACTGTACATAAAGTATCAAAGTACCCAAACTGTGTAGTATATACTGTACATAAAATATCAAGGTACCCAAAATATATATTGTAAACTGTAGATAAAATATCAAAGTACCCAAAATATATATTATATACTGTACATAAAATATGAAGGCACATCCAATATATATTATATTCTGTACATAAAATATCAAAGTACACCAAATGTATATTATATACTGTACATAAAATATCAAAGTACCCAAAGTGTATATTATATACTGTACATAAAATATGAAGGTTCATCAAATATATTTTATATTCTGCACATAATATATCAAAGTACAGCAAATATATATTATATACTGTACATAAAATATCAAAGTACCCAAAATATGTATTATATACTGTACATAAAATATGAAAGTAACCAAACATTTATAATACACTGTACATAAAGTATCAAAGTACTCAAACTACATATTATATACAGTATATAAAATGTCAAAGTACCCAAACTGTATATTATATACTGTACATAATATATCAAAGTACCCGAATATATAGCATACTGTACATAAAATATCAAAGTACCCAAAGTGTGTATTATACACTGCACATAAAATATGAAGGTACATAAAATATATATTGTATTCTGTACATAAAATATCAAAGTACTCCAAATATATATTATATGCTGTACATAATATATTAAAGTTGCCCAAATATATATTATATACTGTACATAAAATATGAAGGTACGTCAAATATATAGTATATGCTGCACATAAAATATCAAAGTACCCAAAGTATGTATTATATACTGTACATAAAATATCAAAGTACCCAAAGTATATATTATATACT
>NW_023311265.1:0-3184 GCF_011077185.1 Oxyura jamaicensis | reverse complement strand
GGACCCAAAAGGGTTCCGCTGGGCTTTTGGCATAGCTGCCTTAGAGACAGAGGGCATTGAACAATTGTCTACCTTGCCCGGTCTCTCAGAGGACCCTTTTGTTGTGGGGTTGCTGAGGGTCGAAGAACAACAAGTGCCAATTGCTACTACAACTGTGCACCGGCGGCAATATCGCACCGACCGAGACTCCCTGATTCCCATCCATAAGCTAATTCGTCAACTGGAGAGCCAAGGAGTGATCAGCAAGACTCATTCACCTTTTAATAGTCCCATATGGCCAGTGCGAAAGACTAATGGTGAGTGGAGACTAACCGTGGACTATCGTGGCCTGAATGAGGTCACACCACCACTGAGTGCTGCAGTGCCGGACATGCTAGAACTCCAGTACGAACTGGAATCAAAGGCAGCCAGGTGGTACGCCACAACTGATATCGCTAATGCATTTTTCTCCATCCCTCTAGCAGCAGAGTGCAGGCCACAGTTTGCCTTTACTTGGAGGGGAGTCCAATATACTTGGAATCGGCTGCCCCAGGGGTGGAAACATAGCCCTACAATTTGCCATGGACTGATCCAGTCTGCGCTGGAGCAGGGGGAAGCTCCTGAACACCTGCAGTACATCGATGACATCATTGTGTGGGGTGACACAGCAAAGGAAGTTTTTGAGAAAGGGAAGAAAATAATCCAAATCCTTCTGAAGGCCGGTTTTGCCATAAAACAAAGTAAAGTTAAAGGACCTGCACGAGAGATCCAGTTTTTAGGAATAAAATGGCAAGATGGACGTCGTCAAATCCCAATGGATGTGATCAACAAAATAACAGCTATGTCTCCACCAACTAGCAAAAAGGAAACACAAACTTTCCTAGGTGTCGTGGGGTTTTGGAGAATGCACATTCCAAATTACAGTCTGATTGTAAACCTGCTCTACCAAGTAACCCGTAAGAAGAATGATTTTGAATGGGGCCCTGAGCAACGACAAGCTTTTGAACAAATTAAGCAGGAAATAGTTCATGCAGTAGCCCTTGGGCCAGTCCGAACGGGACCAGATGTAAAGAATGTGCTCTACACCGCAGCCGGGGAGAATGGCCCCACCTGGAGCCTCTGGCAGAAAGAACCTGGGGAAACTCGAGGTCGACCCCTAGGGTTTTGGAGTCGGGGATACAGAGGATCTGAGGCCCGCTACACTCCAACCGAAAAGGAGATATTGGCGGCATATGAAGGAGTTCGATCTGCTTCGGAAGTGGTCGGTACTGAAGCACAGCTCCTCCTGGCACCCCGACTGCCAGTACTGGGCTGGATGTTCAAAGGAAGGGTCCCCTCTACACATCATGCAACTGATGCTACATGGAGCAAGTGGGTTGCACTGATTACTCAGCAGGCTCGAATAGGAAACCCCAGTCGTCCGGGAATCTTGGAAGTGATTATGGATTGGCCAGAAGGCAAATACTTTGGGATGTCATCAGAGGAGGAGGTGGTCCGTGCTGAGGAAGCTCCACTGTACAACAAGCTACCAGAAAATGAGAAGAGATATGCCCTGTTCACTGACGGGTCCTGTCGCATTGTGGGAAAGCATCGGAGATGGAAAGCTGCTGTATGGAGTCCTACACGACGAGTTGCAGAAGCTGCTGAGGGAGAAGGTGAATCGAGTCAATTTGCAGAAGTAAAAGCCATCCAGCTGGCTTTAGATATTGCTGAACGAGAAAAGTGGCCAGTTCTCTACCTATACACTGATTCATGGATGGTAGCAAATGCCCTTTGGGGGTGGTTACAGCAATGGAAACAGAACAACTGGCAGCGCAGGGGCAAACCCATTTGGGCTGCTGCATTATGGCAAGATATTGCTGCCCGGGTAGAGAACCTGGTTGTAAAGGTACGCCATGTAGATGCCCATGTGCCTAAGAATCGGGCTACTGAAGAACATCAAAACAACCAGCAGGTGGATCAGGCTGCCAAGATTGAACTGGCTCAGGTGGACCTGGACTGGCAATATAAGGGTGAACTATTTGTAGCCCGATGGGCCCATGAAACCTCGGGCCATCAAGGCAGAGATGCAACATACCGATGGGCTCGTGATCGAGGGGTGGACCTGACCATGGACACTATAGCACAGGTCATTCATGATTGTGAAACATGTGCTGCAATCAAGCAAGCCAAACGGTCAAAGCCTCTTTGGTACGGAGGACGATGGCTGAAATATAAATATGGAGAGGCCTGGCAAATTGATTACATCACACTCCCTCAAACCCGCAATGGCAAGCGCCACGTACTTACAATGGTGGAAGCAACCACTGGGTGGCTGGAAACATATCCTGTGCCCCATGCCACTGCCCAAAACACTATCCTGGGCCTTGAAAAGCAAGTGCTATGGCGACATGGCACCCCAGAAAGAATTGAGTCAGACAATGGGACTCATTTCCGCAACAACCTTATAGATACTTGGGCCAAAGAACATGGTATTGAGTGGGTGTATCACATCCCCTATCACGCACCAGCCTCCGGTAAAGTTGAGCGATACAATGGACTGTTAAAGACTACACTGAAAGCAATGGGTGCGGGGACATTCAGAAATTGGGACACACATTTGGCAAAGGCCACCTGGTTAGTCAATACTAGGGGATCTGCCAATCGAGCTGGACCTGCCCAATCAAACCTGCTACGTACAGTAGAAGGGGATAAAGTTCCTGTAGTGCATGTAAGAAATATGCTAGGTAAAACAGTCTGGGCTACTCCTGCCTCAGGAAAAGGCAAACCCATTCGTGGGATTGCTTTTGCTCAAGGACCTGGATGCACTTGGTGGGTAATGCAAAAGAATGGGGAGGTCCGGTGTGTACCTCAAGGGGATTTAATACTGGGTGAGAATAGCCCATGAGTTGAGATGTATTATGTTAATTATTATATAACACTGTGTGTCATCACTACCATAGATGAAAATAGTGATTAACTAGAATGTATTGGAAAGAGTGTAACCTGAGCATGACATAAATGGTATGGAATAAGGGGTGGATATATGTCCTGGTTTCAGTTAGGACAGTTATTTTTCCCTCCTAGTAGCTGGTAGGGTGCTATGTTTTGGATTAGGATGAGAAGAGTGCTGATAACACGCTGATGTTTTAATTGCTGGAGAGCAATGCTTACACTATGCCAAGGACTTTTCAGCTCCTCGCTCTGTCCTGCCAGCGGGCAGGCT
>NW_023311264.1:0-9758 GCF_011077185.1 Oxyura jamaicensis | reverse complement strand
GCATTGAGGTGTACCCAAATGCTTCTGCTGGGAGCACTTTTTGATGGGAGAAAGTGGCGCCGTACCTGTTGTCTCAGGTCCTTCTTAGGGTTTGGCTCAGTGTTCCGATTAGAGTTACGTTTAGAGTTGTTTGGAAAGAGTGAAGGCGCAGAGTACTGTTGTGTGTGGGGTTGCGCAAAGGCTCCTGAATGGAATTCAGGAGTACCCAAAAGTTTCCGCTTGCAGCACTTTTTGATGGGAGAAAGTGGCGCCGTACACATTTTCTAGAGTCCTACTTAGGGTTCGGTTCACTGTTCATATTACAGATACCTTTACGGCTGTTTGGAAAGAGTGAAGGTGCAAAGTCCTTTGACGGTCCATTTCACAGTCCATTTCTGCTTCAGGCTTACCACGAACTTACCCTGCTGGAAAACTTCATCGCAAACAGTTTAGCGCAGACTGAATGAAGCAGAGGAAAAGCATAGCCTTCTGCCCATTTTAAACTGCACTTGATTGCTGTACTTTCTCTAGCTCTTCCTCTCAATTAGCTGTATCTTCTAATGCACACAGACATATTAGCAGCATGTAGTTCATTTTACATTTTACAACCCTAACCCTGAAGACCCTAAAGCCTTAACCCTAAAAACCCTAAAGCCCCAACCCTAAAAACCCCAAAGCTCTAACCTTAAAAACATTAAAAACCTAAAAACCCAACCCTAAAAACTCTTAAAATCCTAACCCTAAAAACCCTAAAGCCCCAGTCCTAAAAACCGTAACGCTCTAACCCTAACACCCCAACCCTAAAAAGCCTTACAACCCTAACCCTAAAAAGCCTAACGCCCCAACCCTAAAAACATTATAACCTAACCCTAAAAATCCTAAAGCCCCAACCCTAAAAACGTTAAAAACCCTACCCCTACCAAAAAATAAAGCCCTAACCCTAAAAACCCTTACAACGCTAAACCTAAAAAACCCAAAAGCTGGAACTCTAAAAACCTAAAAATCCCCGACCCTAAAAACCTAAAAAACCCTAACAGAAAAACCCCAAAGCCCCAACCCTAAAAACCCCAAAGCCGTAACCCTAATAAACCCTTACAATCCTAACTCTCAAACCCCTTACAATTTTAACCCTCAAAACCCTAAAGCCCTAACCCTAAAAACCCTTTCAACCCTAAAAGCCCTAAAGACCCAACCCTAAAAACCCTTACACCCCTAACCCTAAAAACCCTAAAGCCCTAACCCTAAAAACCCTGAAGCCCGAGCCCTAAAAACCTAAAAAACCTCTACCCTAAGAACCCGTACAGCTCCAACCCTAAAAACCCTCACAGCCCTAACCCAAAAAACCGTCACAGCCCTAACCCTAAAAACCCTAAAGACCTAACCCTAAAAACACTTACAAACCTTATCCTAAAAACCGTTAAGCCCGAGCCATAAAAAAATAAAAAACCCAACCCTAAAAGTCCTAAAGCCCTAACCCTACAAACCCTTTCAACCTTAACCCTAAAACCCCTAAAGCCCCAACCCTAAAAACCCTAACAACCCTAAAAGCCCTCACAGCCCCAACCCTAAAAACCCTCACAGCCCCAACTCTAAATGCCCTCACAGCCTCAACCCTAAAAACGCTTAGAACCCCAATCCTAAACACCCTAAACCCAAGCCATAAAAGCTTTAGACCACCAAACCCTAGAAGCCTTAAACCCCCTAACCCTAAAAACCGTAAACCCCCTAATCCCAAAAGCTGTAAACCCCCTAACCCCAAAAGCCGTAAACCCCCTAACCCCAAAAGCCTTAAACCCCCTCACCCTAAAAGCCTTAAACCCCCTAACCCTAAAAACTTTCAAACCCCTTAACCCTAAAAGCTTTCAACCCCCAACCCTAAAAACCTCCAAACCCGTTACCCTAAAAATCCTAAAGCCCGAGCCATAAAAACATAAAAAACCCTAACCCTAAAAACCCTAAAGCTGTAACCCTATAAACCATAACAACTCTAAAAACCCTCACAGCCCCAACCTTAACAACCCTAAAGCCCCAACCCTAAAAGCCCTTACCACCTTAACCCTAAAAACCCTAAAGCCCTAACCTTAAAAACCCTAAATCCCTCACCCTTTAAACCTTTCCAAACCTAACCCTAAAAACACTAAAACCCAAGCCATAAAAACCCTATAGCCCCAACCCTAAAAATGTAAAAAACCCTAACCCTAAAAACCTAAAAACCCTAATCCTAAAAACCTTAAGAATCCTAACCCTTAAAACCCTAACCGTAAAAACTCAAAGACATCCTAACCCAAAGACATCCGGTCTGCCGCTGGACATGTACTGAAGGGCAGCTGGCACAGAGTCATCTCCATAGTGTTTGGCAGATGCGGAGGGGGGGGGAGGCTTGAGTTGCTTGTGAGCAGCTGTTCGCATAGTGCTTGAATGGTGCTAGAGGAGGGGTAAGCTCGCAGATGTGGAGTGTTCTTTTTTGTTGTTTGTTTCTTTGTTTTTTCTCCAGCCTTAGATAAACCTTAGGAGGAACCGGTCAAAGGAAAGAGCGCCTTCTGGAACTGTCAAGCCTTCATTTGGCAGCTCGGTCTACTTGTGAGGTCTGGCTTGGTCTACTTGTGAGGTGCTGAGGGAAGTTGTCTGCTGTTCCAAAATGATACAAATAAAAAATGGGGTCCCTTGTGTTGCTGAGGGGTGGGTGCTAATGCTGGCAGCTGAATGGTTATCTTCTGATTATGTTTTCATTTGTTGAAGCTGAAAGGCAGCCTACGACCTAGGACGTCACAGCCAGAGCTGCGTCTGGCAAGGTGAGTGATGAAGCAGTTATTTTTGAGTTGCGGTTCTCAGTGTCATTCTAAGTGTCCCCTCTTTCTCTTTTCGAGGTGTTGTAGCTGGCTTAAGAGGGCAGATGGAAGCATCTGCCTCAGGGGCAGGTGAGCGGGCAGAGGTAAGGCAGCAGATGAGAGTAACTATCGTAGCTGTGCTGTGGCTTTGCATTCTGCCTCACCCTATGCTTTTCTTCTTTTGCAGGTGTCTCGCACAGGCTCAAAGGACCAAACTGCACCCTGAAGAGCAGCACGAGAAGGGGGCTGGTCATGATCTTGGTTGGAGTGGAAAAGCCAAGTAGCGCGAGGTGACTACAGAGGGTCTCTGTCTTGCTTTGCAGGTGCCATGGCTAGCTCTCCACAGAAGTGGCTGAGGATTTGAGATAAGGCTGGAGAGCGACAAGGAGCAGCACATGCAGTGATGGTTTCCAAGCGCTGCGGTTGCTCTCTTCTGATTATCAGGTGCCACAGGCAAGGTGGGTTGTAACATCAGTCTTTAGAATTGGAGCGAAGCAGGTCACTTGAATGCTGTGTTGTTCCTGAGAAAGGTGTTGTAGAGGAAAAAGGATGTCTGGCGTTGCACTTCCTGATGGTGGTCTGTTTCTGCAGGTGGAGATGTGCCTGAAGCCCCATCCTGTGTAGCCTGAGCACGCCTCGCTGAGGATGAAGCCTCCTTTCCAGCAGTTCCCAAAGGCACGTTGGGGCTGAAAGGTGGTGGCTGTGGGCTGTGATTGTGTTTAGATGTACTGGGTCTGTTAAAGAACAAGGTACTGGGTTGTTAAAGAACAAGGAACAATGATGATGAGAATATGCCAGAGTATAGGGGACCTGAGAGTGACACAAATGTTATGGAATAAGGGGTGGAGGTTGTACTGGGTCTGGCTGGGATGTTAACTTTCCCTGCAGCAGCCCATACAGTGCTGCGCTCTGCACTTGTAGCTAGAACAGCAGTGGTATCACACCAGTGTTGTGTCTGCTGCTGAGAAGTGCTGGCACAGCATCAGGACTCTCTCTGACCCTCCTAGGGGGTGGGCAAAAAGTGAGAAAGAAACATCAGCAGGGCAGCTGACCTAAACCAACCAAAGGGATATTCCATACCATATGATGTCACACTCAGCAATAAAAGGTGGAAAAAGGAAGAAGAGGGGAGGGGTGGGCTCTCGTTGCGAAAACGTCTGTCCTCCTCCCGAACACCGGCTACGTGCGTTGAGGCCCTGCTTCAAGGACGTGGTCAAGCATCGCTCATTTGTGGGAAGTAGAGAGTAATTTCTTTCCTCTGCACTTCCACATAGCCTTTACTTGTTTTGTTTAGTTATTCCCTTTCCCCCCTCCCTTTTCCCCTTTCCCTTTTTTCCCTTTAGTTGAATTGTTTAATTAATAATAATATTTCCTTAATTATATATATATATATATATTTTTCCCCTTTTTAATTAAATCATCCTTATCTCAACCCGTGAGTTGTTCTTTCCTTTACTTCTTCCCCTCCTCATCTGAGGAGGGGGAGTGAGAGAGCGGTTGTGGTGTTCAATTGCCTAGCACGGTAAAACCACCACATTAGAATAGGAGCAAAGCAGGTCACTTGAATGCTGTGTTGTTCCTGAGAAAGGTGTTGTGGAGAAAAAAGGTTGCTGGTGTGGCAGCTCCTGATGGCAGTCTTCCTCCATAGGTGAAGAGGTGCCTGAAGCTTTGTCCCGTGTGAGCTGAGCATGCCTCGCTGAGGATGAAGCCTGCTTTCCAGCAGGTCCCAAAGCTGTGTTGGGGCTGAAATGCTGTGTCTGTATTTGGGTTGGGGTTGTGCCTTGGTGAGTGTGGGGATGGGTTTTAAGTCGGTGCAGCAGAGGGCCGGGATCCAGTGTCCTGTAGTGTGTTTTGACCCATCAGCATAGCCTTTTGGTTTTCAGGTAGCCTGCTCAAGTGCCTGATTTTTCCTGTGAGTGATGTTACTACATGGATTTTTTTATTTATTTATTTTATTATTAATAATTTTATTTGGCGTGTAATCCGTTATGCTCCTAGATTTTTCTTCCTATGTAAAAGAAAGGTTTGAGCTAATTGCAGCTGAAAAAGTTTCTGTTACTTGCTTGGTCGTACTGTCCTTTCACTATTCAAAGCTGAAGCTCTGCATGCTGTTAAACTAAGCCAGATAAAAATAAAAATAAATAATAATAATAAAACAGCTGCTGCTCCTGCTCTCTTTCTACTTTCTTGTGCTTTGCTCCTCCCCTTTCCCAGGTGATTGGGGCAGGGTGCCAGGTGGGGCCTAATGCTATGAGCTGTAGGTGTGCTATTAGAGAGCTCATTCTGCCTGAGCTGCACTTTGGGATAAGTGCTTTGGTTTTCCTTCTATTGGTTGCAGTTTGTTTGTTTTTTTTTTAGGTGGGTCAGAGTCTGTGGGTTGATGCCTTTCCAAGTTGGAAGAGATAAGTACGTCTATTTAAGGTAACATCTAGTAGGACCATCTAAACTAAATTAACGTATATAGTAGTAGGTGCCTTTATTTCATGCAGCTCTTCTTCAGGTGAGCAATTGTTATAGTAATTAATATAGTATAAGTAATTCTTCTCCCGTGTTTTGTTCATGATGTTTGTAGCATGCCTTTTTATGTGTGCGTTTGACCTGGAGCTGTCCTGCCTGGCAATTAGTGATGGTAGCACATCAGTGCAATAATACCTTGTCCTGACTCTTTTGGGAAAGACATCTGGTCTGACTCTGGGCTAATACTCAAGCTCTGGGTGAGCACTCAAGGGCAGCTGGCACAGTCTTTTTATTATTATATTTTTTTTTCCAGCAGTAGGTAAACCTTAGGAAGAACTGGTCAAAGGAAACAGCACTTTCTGGAACTGTCAAGTTCTTGTTTGGCATCTCGGTGACTGGTTTGATTGCTGTTTTGAAATTAAAAACATGAAGCTTGTCAAATGTGGCAGTGCCTGTTTGCAGTCTGTTTATTGCTTTTGCCAGTGGTAGGTAACACTTATAAGGAATCAGCCAAAGGAAAGAGCGCCTTCTGGAACTGTGAAGCTCTGCGTTGGCAACTCGGTGACTGACTTGACCTACTGTCCGTCTCCAGAGGGAAGCAGACTTCTGTTTTGAAATTAAAATAATAATAATAATAAAAAAACATGGCGCTACTCTATGGCACCCGGAGGATCGCCTCTCTGCATGGCAATTAAAAGAATGTGACTTGGAGATAGAGAGCAGCAGATGTAAAGCAGCTGGGAAGAGAGGTATAAGTATTGCAGAGGTATTGCAGTAGGTAGGCTGTGGTTATGAGGTGCCTCAGGGTGTGCTTTTTATTTTGTTTCTGCCGCTCCCTCATGCAGCCTTAGGTGAATTCCCCATGTTGTGGAGCGGTGCAAAAAGGTGAGAGTGTTCTCAGCCTGGTCAGTTTCCTTCAAAGCTAAGACAAGTCTTTCAAGAGAAACAGGCTGGTTGCCTGCGCTGCACTCTGCACATTGTTGACCTAAGCCAGACCAAAAACAGGGCAGCTGTTCCTCCTGATGTCTTTACCTCTTCTCATGCACGGCCCCTCCCATTTCCCACGTGATTAGGGCAGGGTGCTGGCTGGGGTGCAATGGTATATGAGTTGCAGGCATGCCATCAGAGAGCTCATTCTGCCTGGGCTACTTTTTGGGGGTAAGTGCTTTGTTTTTCCTTCAGTCAGTTGCAGGGTTATTTAGGTGGGTCAGAGTCTATGGACTCCGCTAGGTCCCCCCCGCTTTGCGGGCGGCCTCAAGGTCCCCCTCGTTTTGCGGGCAGCCCTGTTTGAGTTTGGATCTACTTCCCAGGTGCAGAGGCAACTGGACTGCTCTTTTGAAATTATAAAATTAAATATGGGGTCACTTGTGGTGTTGAGGGGTGGGTGCTAATGCTGGCAGCTGACTGTTCATCTTCTGGCTGTTTTCCTTTGTTCAAGCTGAAACACAGCGTGCAATACAGGACATCACAACCTGAGCCACCTCAGGCAAGGTAAGCGATGAACAGAGGTAGCATTTATTTTTTGGTGTGCGGCTGTCACTGCAGTTAATTTATTACATAAAATAGAGTAAAAATCCAGTTTGCCTTTTAGAGGTGCTTTAGGTGGCTTAAGAGAGATGGAAACATCTGCCTCGGGGGTTATGTGAATGAGTGAAGTAAAGGAGTAGATGAGAGTAACTGTCCTAGGGGTGCCGTGGCTTTTGGTGCTGCAGTTGCTTTCTCCTCTGCTTACCAGGTGCCACAGGCAAGGTGGGCTGTGATTGTGTTTAGAATAGGAGCAAAGCAGGTCACTTGAATGCTGTGTTGATCCTGAGAAAGGTGTTGCAGAGAAAAAAGGTGGACTGGTGTGGCAGTTCCTGATGGCAGTCTTCCTCCATAGGTGAAGAGGTGCCTGAAGCCCCGACCCGTGTGGGCTGAGGATGCCTCACTGAGGATGAAGCCTGCTTTCCAGCAGGTCCCAAAGCTGTGTTGGGGCTGAAATGCTGTGTCTGTATTTGGGTTGGGGTTGTGCCTTGGTGAGTGTGGGGTTGGGTTTTAAGTAGGTGCAGCAGATATGTATATAAATGAAATTCACATAAATGATATATGACGAAGATTGTGATTCCTTGAACTTCTACTCTACATTAGCTAATATGTATAGAGTTGCATGAAACATTGAGAAGCAGCTTCTAATAAGCAGGCTTTTGTTGTCATTAACTCAGCCCATGCTTTTGTCATACATAAAGATCAAGACAAACTACCTTTTTACCCAGGAACTGCTGTGGGTGCACAGGAAGTCCTAGAGGACATTTAGGACTGTATTTTGGTTCCCAAAGCGTTTTTACCTGAAGTCCAACTGATTTATATTGGACGAGCCTCTTTATAGGGTGTCTGTCTGGTCGCAGAGCCTAGCCACGGTGTTTCCACTGCGCTCTATGCTCCGTCCTCTTCTTTAGAGTCAGCACACCAGCTTCCCCTTGTGCGATAGCATCTAAGGTTGGAGTCCTAGGGAACGCTTAGGTAGCACAGCTACCCTCCACCCTAAAAGCTTCTTCATTGCTGTACGTTTTCTTTAAAAGGTGAATATTAGTTTAATTTGCCTAGTTACTTCAGGCAATTACTCCACAACTACCAAAAGCGATTGTGAGAAGCCTGCTTCCAGCATCCGTTCCCCACCTACGGATGGACAGACGGACGCCGCTCGATGCCTTGCCCACCAGGGGAAGGGGAGAACTACTGGGCAGGGAACCCCACCGCAGCCCCCCTCCTGGGAGTCCTGCAGAGCAGTTTAATAAAGTTTGCTTTCTGACCTGCACCCGTTTCGGTGGTTGCGGTGCCGGGAAGTGGCTGTCATGATGTGTGTGGGTGCAGGTTCTGTAGCAGGGTGGGTGTGGAGGGGGTAGGGGCTGGGGGCAGGTTGTTCCCGTGTCAGTTGGCTGCTGGATGTGGATGGCCCATCGGAGGGTGGGGGCAGCCCTGCTGGGTGGTGGGGTGGCTGCCTGTTGTGGGACAGGGGGAGTAACCCTGTGCTGTCTTTGCTCCTTGGGTCGGGGGGGGGGGGCTGCTCTGTGTGTCCGGGTCTGCTTGTGGAGACACAAGTGGTTGGGGGGGGGGGGCTGGGGGTTTCTGGCAGGACCCCCAGGGCAGGGGAGGGATTCAGGGAGGCTGGGTCCCGTGGGATTTGCAGCCAGGGCAGGAAAAGCCCAGGCTGGGGTTTCAGGTGCTGGCAGCCACTGGTCTGTGGGCACTGGGCTGCAGGTCGGGAAGCCTGGGGCTGGCTCTGCAGTGTCAAGCTGCCGTGAGAACCTGGTCCCGCAGCAAGCTGAGAGTTGTGGTCTTTGGGCTCTGAGCTTCCTGTTGGCCACGTTGGGTTAGTTATTATCATCTCCCTGCCTTTTTTGTCCTGGTAAAAAATGTAGTGTTTCTGCTTGCCTCTGCTCAGCTTCCCAGCCAAAAGAGGCACGTTGCTCAAGGCAGTTACTTCCTCCCCAAGACGGCATGGGGTGCAAATTTCTGCCTTTCCCATTTGTGCTTTTTCCGGGAAAATGGTTTGGGAAGCCATGCCTGCCATTCTAGGGACAGCACCTGCTTGTGAAAAGTGGCTACTGCAGGCTGAATGGTGCTGCGCATGTGCGTTTTTCTCTTTTCTCTTTTCTCTTTTTTCCTACAAGTGACATTATTACATTGATTTGTTATTTTGTCATGTAATCTGTTATGCTCCTAGATTTTTCTTCCTATGTAAAAGAAAGGTTTGAGCTAATTCCAGTTGAAAAAGTTTCAGTTGCTTGCTCATATTGTCCTTTGAATATTCAAAGCTGAAGCAAAAGCCTGGGGATTGTTGCATCTCGAAACAGCCCAGTTCTCTTGTCTGCACTCTTGTATGCTGTTGAGCCAAGCAGGGAAAAAACAAAAACAAAACAAAAGGGAAAAAAAAAAAAAAAAGCAGCCCAGCTGCTGCTTGTCCTGTTCTCTTTCTATTTTCTTGTGCTTTGCCCCTCCCCTTTCCCAGGTGATTGGGTTTGAGTGCTGAGTGGCACCAAATGGTATATTAGCCCCAGGCATGCCTTCAGAGAGCTCATTCTGCCTGGGCAGCTCTTTGGGGTAAGTGCTTTGTTTTTCCTTCAGTCAGTAGCAGGGTTATTTAGGTGGGTTAGAGTCTATGGTGTGTTTCCAAGTAGACACCATAATGCACTTCTTTTGGAGGTAACAACTAGTGGGATCCGTTAGAGTAAAGCAATCCATATAGTAGTAGGTGCCTTTATTGCATGCAGCTCAGCATGCAAGTAATTGTTATAGCATATTTATGGATAGGGTGACAATGTTACTCTGTGTATTTGCTTTGTGGCGTACAGGGCTGCAAGGTACTGAGGGGGGGAAGCGGTTCTTAGGGTTAGGGTTGTAATCCTAAAACCTAAACCCCTAACCCTAAAAACCCTTGCAACCCTAACCCTAAAAGCCCTAAAGCCCTTAAAAACCTGAAAGCCCCAACTCTAAAAACCTTTAAAACCCTTAGAA
>NW_023311263.1:0-4911 GCF_011077185.1 Oxyura jamaicensis | reverse complement strand
CCCCCCCCACCGCTGTCCCTCCAGCATCCTGCCCCTGCGTCACCCCTGTCCCATTCTCTGTGCCCCCCCGTGTCACCCCAGGCCTGGTCCCCCCCATGGGACTTGACCCCCACCCCCCCACACCCCCTTCCTGCTCTCTGTGTCACTCCTGTGTCACCTTTGTCCTCCCCCCCTCCATGGGTCCTGCCCCACTGTGTCACCCCCAGGGTCCTGCTGCTGTCACCCCCACGCTGTCACCCCAACCATTCTTGCACCCCCACATCACCCCCACCCCTGTCCCCACCCCCCCAGTGTCACCCCTGTCCCATGGGTCACCGTGTGCCACCTCCTGCCCTTGTCCCCTCACCCCACTGTCCCCCCGCCACATGCCCGTGTCACTGCAGTGTCACCGTGTCACCGCAGCGTCCCCTCGGCACGGGAAACCCCCCCGGGAATCCCCAGGGGCCACCCATGATGGGGGGAGGGGGGATGGACATGAGGGGGGAACCCAGCCATGTGGCACCCATGGGTGCAGCAGGGGCCATGGCCACGGCGGGGAGGGGGACACGGTGGGGCTGGTCCCCACCACGACAGCGTCCTCGTCGTGGGGGTACCAAGGACGGTGGCACCTCGGTTTGGGGGGTAGGGGGGCTGAGCCCAGGCTGGGTGTTGGGTGCTGGAGGCGGGGGGGGATGGGGACGTGGGGACACAGCAGCGGTGGCCCTGCCACCCGTTCCGGAGGCAGGCGGTGGCGTCGGGCCGAGGTTTGTTTGTTGTTTTGGTTGAGCTTCCAAGGAGACGGGACGGGGGCAGGCGCCATCGTCCCTCCCCGCCCCGCCGGGGCCACCGCGGGGCCCCGGGGCCGCCGTGTCCCTGTGGGGGCTGCAGCCCCCCAGGGCTGTCCCCCTGCCACCGTGGCCAGGCTCTGTCACCACCGTGGCCACCACTACGGTCCCCCCTGCCACTGCGGTCAGCTTGTCCCCTGACTGCAAGCATGGCCCTGTGCCATCGTAGCCACCTTGTCCCCAAACATGGCCACCCTGTCCCCACCACAGCCACCACGTCCCCACCACGGCCACCGTCACCCTGAGCCATCACGGCCACCCTGTCCCCACCGCAGCCATGTCACAACTTACCACGGCCACCGTCTTCCCCACCACAAGCTCCATATCCTCTGCCACCGCGGCCACATTGTCCCCACCACGGCCACCCCACGGCCCCCCTGTCCCCACCACAGCCACCCTGTCCCCACCATGGCCACTCTGTCCCCATCTCGGCCACCGCAGCCACTCTGTCCACACCACAGCCCCCCCTGGCCCCTGCCACCATAGCTCTCCTGTCCCCTTACCCCTGTGGCCACCCTGTCCCCACCACGGCCACCATGTCCCCACCACGGCCACCGCAGCCACCGTGTCCACGCCACAGCCCCGTGCCCACCACCGACCGCCGCGACCCCCGTGTCCCTGCCACCACGGTCCCCCTGTCCCCACCGCAGCCCCCTTCCCCGTCCCCCGTCCCCACCACGGCCACCCCGTGGCCACCCCGGTGCCGGTGCCGCTGCCCCCGGGGCGGGGCGGCGCTGCCCGGGGCGCGGTGGCGGCGCTGCCCCGTTCCCGGCCCTGCGGACCCGCCCCGGGAGCGGGCGGTCCCGGGCCGCCCCCGGCCGCGCTGACATCAGCCGTGAAAAGGGCGCGGGCGGCGGCATCCGCCACTGCCGCACCGGGACCGCGGGATCGGCGCCGCAGGTAGGGGCACCGGGAACCGGGCACCGGGCACCGGGCGGCGCTCGCGGGTACCGGGCGGCAGGTGGGGACGGGGATAAGAGAGATGGGGATGGAGACCGGCACCGGGACCGCCACCGGCTCCGTTGAGCTGTCCCCAAAATGGCCGGGGCCGCGCTGTCCCGGTGCTCCGGGGCTGCTCCGCCCCGCCCGCGGTAACGGCTCCGGGCGCGGCGCCCCGGGGGAGCCGCCGGGACTCGCGGCCGCGCCCGGGAAACGGGACCCGGGTGCGGCTTCCGGCCCCGCCGCCCCGGGGGGGTGTGGGGGGGGGGGAGACCGAGGCCGTGCCGGGGCTGTGGCCGCTGAACCGGGGCTGAGCCCCCGTCCCCTCCCCGGTGCTCCCCGGTCCCCGCCCCGGTGCCCCCCGCGCCGCGCCCATGGGGTCCCCCCGGGCGTCCCCTCCCTCCCTGCTGGCCCCGAGGTGGCCGCGGGGTCCCCGGGGTGGCCGTGTCCCAGCCGAGGGTCCCCTCCCTGCTGGCGTCGGGGGGCAGGGGGGATCCCGGGGGACCCCATGGTGGTCGTGCCCGGGGTCCGCTCCCCCTCCCCGCTGCCCTCGGGGGTCCCCAGGGTGGCTGCGTGCTGCCTCGCGGTCCCCACCCCGTCGGCCCCGGGGGTCCCCTGAGGTCCCCAGGGTGGCCTTGACCCCCCTGGGCTGGGCGAAGTCCCCTCCGTGGTGGCTCTGGAGAGGGGTCTCTGGGGTCACCAGGGCAGCTGCACCACCCCCCCCCCGGGACCCTCTCCCTCCTACCCCCACGGTGGCCGGGCGGTCCCCAAGGTTGCCGCGTCCCAAGGGGCTTTGGGCACGGTCCCCTCCCCGCCACCCCCGGGGTGACAAAGGGGTCCCCAAGGCCGGGCGCAGCCCCCGCGGGGTCCCCAGGGCGCCCGCGCCGCAGCTGGGCTGGGTCCAGCCCTCCCTCCCCTCCCGCCTGGGCAAGCCCCAGCTGTGTCGGGAAATCAGCGCTGTCTGCACCAATTTCAGCTCCTCTTTTGTTTCCCAACCCGCTTGGCCCCCGGCCGGGCGCTCCCAGGCCCCGGGGAAGCGACTTTAACCCCCCCGCCGGCGCTGGCTGCGCCCCAGCCCCACGCCCCGACGGCCACGGGGAGCCCGCTTGGCCACGGGTGGCTTTAGGGTGCCCTCGTGGCTTTTTGGGTTCCCTCGAGGCGTCGGGGTGCCCCAGCGCTCATTGGTGGCCTCGGGGTGGTCGCGGTGCCGAGGTTTCGCACCGAACCCCGGCTGCTGCCCTGCATTTTGTGTTTTTTTTTTTTTTTTTTTTTTTTTGCTTTTGCTTTTCATCCCGCTGAGCCAGGGCGGTTTCGCCCCTTGGGGACACGAGCACCGAAGCGGAGGTCACGCGTGTGACGGGGTCCTGGCTGGGCCCACCCTGGGGGAGCTGCGGGCGCCCTCGCACCCAGAGCAGGAGCGGGGCGCAGTGGGCGATGCCTGGCCCCACGTGCCCATCGCGGGGGTGGAGGGCGTCGGGAGCACCCCGGGGTGGGGAGCACCCCGACCGCGCGGCGCTGCTCCGCTCGGCGCCTTGCACAACCGCCCCACGTGGGTGGCACCGGGCGCGGAGATGCTGTCACCAGCACCCACCCGTGGGGGACCACCGGGCTCCGGTTGCTCTGCCGGGGTGGGGACGCAGCCCCGGGGAGGAGCAGGATGAGACCATCGCCCACGCCCCGTGGAGTTGGAGCCCGAGCTCGGCGGGACGGGAGCTGGGCACGGCGTCAGGCTGAGGCGATGGGCGCCGTTCCCGGGGTGGCGTGGGGCTCCCGGGCCGGTCCCGGATCTGGCACCCGTCCCATACAAACGGGGCGAGCTTCGCAAACAAGCTCCGACCGGCAGCGAGCTCCTGCCAAGTCCACGCCTCGGCGGGGCCAAGCCGCTGGGATGAGGATGCTCAAGCAGCCGGGGGGGGGGGGGGGGGGCCGGGGGGGGGCACGGCGCAGCAGCACCAAGGGGCTTCCCTTCGGCTGGCGTGGGGGGCACCGGGGGGGACCCCAAGGAAGGACCGTGCACCCCAGCTCCAGCAGGGAGCCGGGCAGGAAGCAGGGAGGGCAGGGCAGCACCCAGGCAGCGCCTGGCACGGGCGATAAGGCTCCGTGCCGGACATCCAGCGAGCCTGGCCGGGCAGGATGCGGCCCCTGCGGCCAGCTCAGGCACTGCCACACCGTTGGGAGGTCCTCGTGTCACCCCGCGTCCCCGAGGGGCTGCAGCGGGTGGCCCGGGGCTGACGGGGATTCCCGATGTCTGCAGACCCCCCAGCCGTCAGCATGGCGAACCGGGGACCGTCGTACGGGCTGAGCCGGGAGGTGCAGCAGAAAATCGACCGGCAGTACGACCCCGAGCTGGAGCAGGTGCTGGTGCGCTGGATGGTGGGGCAGTGCGGCGGGGACGTCTCGCAGCCCGCACCCGGCCGCGACGGCTTCCAGCAGTGGCTCAAGGACGGCACCGTGAGTCCCGGGGAGGGGTGACCGGGTATTTTTTTTTGGGGGGGGGGGGGGGGAGCATTGTCACCTCCCCTGACCCCCGGCGTGTCCCCGCCGCCAGGTGCTGTGCCGGCTCATCAACAGCCTGTACCCGCGGGGCCAGGGGCCGGTGGCCAAGATCCAGGCGTCCACCATGGCCTTCAAGCAGATGGAGCAGATCTCGCAGTTCCTGCAGGCGGCCGAGCGCTACGGCATCGCCGCCACCGACATCTTCCAGACCGTTGACCTGTGGGAAGGTGAGGGGTTGGGAGGGGGGGGGGGGGGACCCCGTTGTCCCCAAGGGGCCGGTGACAACCCCGCGGTGGCACCCGGCAGGGAAGAACATGGCGTGCGTGCAGAGGACCCTGATGAACCTGGGCAGCCTGGCGGTGGCCAAGGGCGACGGGCTCTTCGTGGGAGACCCCAACTGGTTCCCCAAGTAGGTAGAGGGTTGGACTGGGGAGGGGGGTGGAGGGGGGGGGAGAAGGGATGTTGGGGGGTGGGGGGGCACGCAGGGGGCCGTGACACCCGCGGTGCCCGCAGGAAATCCCAGGAGAACCGGCGCGTCTTCTCCGAGGACAAGCTGAAGGAGGGCCAGAACGTCATCGGGCTGCAGATGGGCACCAACCGGGGCGCCTCGCAGGCGGGCATGACGGGCTACGGCATGCCCCGCCAGATCCTC
>NW_023311262.1:0-6905 GCF_011077185.1 Oxyura jamaicensis | reverse complement strand
GCTGGCTGCGCTCGCTCAGGATGCGCTGGGTCCTTCACGTGCTTGTTCCAGCGGCGCGGTGCTGTGGGGCCGAGCAGGGAACGCTGAGGCCAGAGCAGGGCCCCGGCCCCGGCCGCTCCCTCCTGTTCCCTGCCCCGCGGGGCCGCGGGACGCTCCAGGCGGGTTTTACCTGGGCCACTCACTCCTGGGTCTCCATGCTTTCCTCTTCCTCGCCCGCTGCGGGTTCCTCCTGGTTCTCCTCCTCCTCCTCTCCTTCTTTCTTCTCCGGAGGCTTTTCGTAAGCCTTCTCGGAGGGCGTCACGATCACTCCGTCCCACGTGGACATTTCGGAAGCCAGGTCTGCGAGAAGCAGCGCTCAGCGGGCAGCTCCCGGCCCCCCGCAGCTGTCGGGGTGCCCCCGGGCTCTCCCGTGTCCAAGCCCCGCCGCCCCTCCACCCCTCCTTACAGCTGGCGTCGCCCTCCTGGCCCAGGATTTTCCTGTAACCTCCGTGCGAGAGGATGCGGACGAGCGTCTGCGCGGTGTAGCACACCATGTCCTGCGGCACGAGGGCGGGGGTCAGAGCGGGGACGGGGCTGGGCCCCCCTGTCCCGCGGCAGACGAGGCGGCTCACCTGCTGCTCCAGGGTCATAACCGTGTGCACGCGGAAGTTGCCGCTCTCGCAGGGGTCGGTGATCCCGACGGAGCCGGGCAGGAACAGCCCCGCCGCCAGGATCTGGAGGCAGCGCCTGCAGGAGCCCTCCGTGCTTTGAGGATCCAGGCCGCGCCGCGGGGAGTCCCCTCTGCGTCCCCCCCCGGGACCCCTCGCCCTGTCAAGCCCCGAGGTGCCTCCGCTTTCATGGGGCACGCTCCGAAGCGAGGGGGGACCCGAGGCCGTAGGAGCAAAGCACAGACCTGTAGGCGATGTTGAGAGCCAGGGGCTGCCGGGTGGGGTTGTTCATCACGGCGTAGTGCCCCTGCGGAGGGAGGAGGAGCGTCAGGACCGGCCGGGCTCCCCGCACCGGGGAGGGGGCAGCAGCCCAAACCCTGCTGGGGCCGCTAGGAGCTGCTCCGAGCTCTGTGGCTGCGGCACGGGGGGCTCACCAGCAAGTCCAGGATCCAGGGGGTGAGGGGCTCGAAGCCAGGGAACCGAATCCTCAGGTCTTTCAGCAGCCGGATCAAGACCTTCACCCTGGGCAAGACGGCAAGAGCAGAGTCCGTAACGCCTCGCACGCGTCCCTGCCGCAGGACCGGGAGCTCTCCTGGCTCCCCGCTCTCTGGGAGCAGAATTCCAGGCAGGCCTCCAAGCCCCAGCTTTTACTCGGGGCCAAACTCACGTGGACTGCGAGGCGTTCTCCTCAAACCAGCGAGCGTGTCTGATGGCAGCCAGGGCGCTCTGCAGCACCTTGATGTCCACTGGAAGCAGCAGAAACGCCCGATTTTTCAACCGAAAGGGGAGCGGGGGCTAGGGGAGGCCGGGGGGAGCCCCCCCCAGAGGGCTGCCACGCAGGGCAGAGCCAGCCGAGCCCTTACGGTGCAGTTCGGGGTCCAGCTTGCGGAGGTTGGGCGGCACCGTGGTGATGAGGATCTTCACCGTGGCGTCAGCCGAGCTGATCTCAAAGCCGGTCTCGTTGGTCAGCATGGTCAGGACTGGGGAGAACACGCAGGTTCCTCACGGAGGGGCTGCAAGACTCCACCAGCCCCCGGGGAAACGCCTCAGCACGGGGCAGATCCCCACACCGTGCCGGGAGCACCCTACCTTCGCTGGGGTCCTGCGCCCTCAGGCTCTCCACCACTTTGTTTCCCAAGGCTGCCACGGCTTCCACTGCGGAGCAGGAGAGGGTCTCAGAGCAGGGCCGGGCGCCGCCCGCCCCCCGCAGCCCCGGACGGATACTCACGGGTGGGAAGGATTTTCAGGATCACCACCAGATCGGCCACGTTGTGCCCCGTCGTCATGGTCCCCTTCTTGTAGGAGCCGACCTGGCGAACCTCCTCGATTTGCTGTCAAAGAAATAAAGCGAGAATTAGCAAAAACCAACGCGCGCTGCGTTTCGGGGAGAAAGCGTCCATCTTTGGGCGGCAAAAAACTGAGGGAAAGCCACCAGGGGCAAGGTTTGGCAGCTGGGACGCCAGCACCCCCCCGGATCGCCTCCCCACTCACCACCTCGAAGGTTCCCGGCGCTACGATGAGGTTGTCGATCACGTTGTTGATTTTGGTCACCAGGGAAAGAATGGAAGCCTGAGGAGGAAGGACGGGAGGTGGAATGAAGCAGGGGTCCGGGGCGGTCTCGTGGAGCGCGGCACGAACACAAAATAAAGATCAAATGCTTCTTTAGAAATCATCGTCCCGGAAATCCCTCAGACCCCTCGACTGCAGGGCTGGTCTCAGAGAGCAGCAGCGTTCGGCTAGCCACCACCGCCACCAGCCACCGAGCGTCTCGGCATCGCAGCCAGGAGAGAGGCGATTTCCAGCACGGCACCTGTTCAGCAGCAGTCGGGGCGAGGTCCTGGTTTCTCTTCAGCAAGGCCTCGCTGAAGGCGCTCTCGTCGGCAGCGGGCTTCACCCGCGGGAAAGCCATCTCGCACTGCAACGGGACCAGGCATCAGACCGCAGCGCCCCGAGCAGGCTCCGGCCCAACGCGCTCACCGGCACACACCCAAACTTTGTGGTTTTTACTGTCCGGGCTGCGTCTCCTTTGTGACTGCCAATCTCACGTCTCGGCCCGTTGCTTTTAGCTTTTATCTTGTCAGAAGGGTGATCGGGGGCTGCCCGCCCTGCCCACGCCCCCCGGCCCTGCTCTGCCAGGGCAGCAGATCCTCAGGAACTGCCCAGGAGCCGCCAGAACGCCCCCCCCCCCGGGCAGGTCCCACACCACGAGCCGGAGTGGAACTGATTCACGCCCGGCTCCATCAACAAGGGCTCTTCTTAGCCACGTGGCAGCCCCTTAATAAGGCTTTGTTTGCCGACAGCCAGAGCGTTTCGGTTGCTGTGACAGCATTCACAGCCCCAGGGCCCCGTAACCAAGCAGTGAACTTGTTTTCCCCGAGTCCCGTGTCTGTGAAGGACAGGCGCTCGGCAGAAGGCACCGATTTCCTCCCGCAGAAGGCGGGAGAGGCGCGTTCCCGCTGGTCCCTGCGAGGACCAGCACCTGGAGGGCATCTGCCAGGTGAGTGACAGCTGTCAGAGTAACGCCTGACGCTTGCGCTACAGAGATCTGGCAGAAGCTGGGGCTTAAGCAGCGGGGAAAGCTCTCAATCAAGGTGTTATTTTTGTGGTTCCGATTACTCAACTGCGTCCCCGTCATCCCGTGTGACACAAGTACTCCACACAATCCAAACCAACACAGTAAGTATTTCAGGTTAGTTACTGAGCCAACGGCATTTGCAGTGAACTCCTCTACTCCGGGCAAGCTACAAGAAGTCAAACCATCAAACGAAGTCAGCACGCAACGTTTTTTAAACCGGCATCTTTAAACAAGGAAAAGCCCCGCGGCCGTTGCCTGCAAACAGCTCCGGAGGGCTCGGTTTACTCACGACATAGAAATCAAAGGGGATGTGCGGCACAAAGGGCCGGAACCTAAAGGGGGGAGAGAAAAAAGCACTTTATTCTCCGCAGCAGCGCGCGTCTCCCACCCAGCCCACAGAGATTCAGCCCCGAGCGGCAGGAAAGGCCCTAAGCAGACACAGGGAAGCTCAACGCGCCCCCGCCCCCCCCCCCCCCCCCCCCGGGCCCCGCGGCGGCCCGGCGCGACGCTGCCAGCCCCGGGCCCTGCCCTGCGCCCCCGCAGCACGCCCCGGGGGGCGGCTGCAGCCCCCACCCCCTAGGCCTGCGCTGCTGGAGCCCCCCTGGCTAGAGCAGAAGCCAGACTCGCCCACTGCCAGGGCCTCCCCTGGAACCAAAGCGTCCGCCACGGCCTCGGCCTCGGTCGCCCCTGGGGGAAGAAAAAGGAGAAAAGCGGCATCAGAGAGCGGCCTCAAAGCCCCTGGGCCCGGTCCCTCGAGCCCCAGAGACCCCAGGACCCGGCCCCCGAGCCTCCCCGGCCTGGCCACCCAGGCCCCAAAGCCCCCCCACCCCCCCAGCGCCTCCCGGCTCCCCGAGCCCCCCGGCCCGGTCCCCCCGAGCCCCCCAGGCCCCGCAGCCCCCCGGGCCGGCCCCGCGCACCTCATGGCTCCTCCGCGCACAGCCAGCAGCGCCCGCCGCCACCCCGCAGCAAGGCGCCCGCCCGTTGGCTGCCGCCCGCCGCCGGAGCTCCGCCGCCCGCCGTTGGCTCAGGGGGACGTCGATCTAAGGTCGAAGCGGCCAATCGCGGGGCGATCCCGGGGAAGGGGGCGGGAGTTGGGGGAGCCGCGATGCGCATGCGCCGGACCTGCAGCGGCCGCTGGAGGGGGCGCAATGTTCACGAATGGAGCGGGCAGGGGGCGGCGGTGCGCATGCGCACACTGGGAAGGAGCGGAGTGAAGATATATGGGGCGCGGGAGGAGACACAAACCCAACAGCAGAGTGGCGCAGCGGAAGCGTGCTGGGCCCATAACCCAGAGGTCGATGGATCGAAACCATCCTCTGCTAGCTGTTTTTATTTCCCTTCCCCAGGGTGTTTTTTCTTTTGTTGTTGTTGTTTTGCTTTTTTTTTTTCAATTACTGCTCTAATTAAGTGATTAAATTACAGCCGCCGCCTCTGGCGCTCCCTAGTGCCTCTCCCCGGCGACGCTGAGCCGCTGCAGCCTTGACCGGCGCACCCAGGCGGGGCGCGGGCGACCGCGGTGCCGGGAGCGCCCCGGG
Source organism: Oxyura jamaicensis (assembly GCF_011077185.1). NCBI lineage: Eukaryota > Metazoa > Chordata > Aves > Anseriformes > Anatidae > Oxyura > Oxyura jamaicensis. The sequence continues at coordinate 2,148 of NW_023311262.1, read as the reverse complement.
AGGCTCCCGTGTGCTGGGGCCACGCGTGTCCGGGGGGGGCCGAGCCCACGGAGCCGAATCCACGGAGCCGTCCCCATCCCACGGTGGGGCTCTCCGTGCAACCCTCCCGCTGTCTCCACGGCCGTCGTCGGGCGCAGGGCTGTGATTTTTCCCCCCGTGGGGGTGACCCCAAAGCCCCGAGTCCCCACTTGGCCCTCGGCGGGGGGCGGGGGAGAGACCAGAGGCTGCAGGAGCACCTCCCGATCCCTCGGGGACCCCACGCGTGGGTGCGGACGGGCGGCGCTGAGTCCCGCGGGGAGCCCCGGCGCTGCCCCCTGAGCCCGGCGCGGCGTGGGGGACTGGGGGGCAAGGGGGGGCAGGACGGGGGCCGGCACCCGGAGGAGCGGGGGGAGTCCCACGGCCACGCCGCGCCCCGGGGGGGGTTGGGTTTGGGGCGTTCCGCGCCGCCCTGCGCGACGCTGGGGCCGTCGGGGCAGCCGCTGGGTGTCCCACGCGTGTCCGCGGCGGGGCAGAGCGCCGCGCTTCCCGCACCCACCGCCGCACCCACCCTCGCCCCCGCCCCCCGGACGCGCGTGGGGGTGGAAGGGGGGGGGGTCCGAGCGTCGAGGAGCCCCTCGGTGCCGCGGGGCCGGGCACGAAGGGGTTACCGGCGGTGGCTGGGAGCAGCCCTTTGTCACCGGCCCGGGGAGGGGGGGGGACCGGGGAGGGGGGGCCAGGAAGGGCTCAGCCCGCCGCGGGGAGCCGCTGGCGGCGGGCGGCCGAGCGATGCTGGCGGTGCTGGCCGCGCTGTGCGGCGCGGGGCCGGGCGGCCGGGCGGCCGCGCTGACGCTGGCGGTGGTGCTGCCGGAGCGCAACGTGAGCTACCCGTGGGCATGGCCGCGCGTGGGGCCGGCCGTGCGCCTGGCCGCCGCCGCCGTCAACGGGCGAGCCGACCTGCTGGGCGGCCACACGCTGCGCTGGGTGTTCGGCAGCAGCGAGGACCGGCACGGGGTGTGCTCCGAGATGGCCGCCCCGCTGGCCGCCGTGGACCTGCGGCTCGCCCACCACCCCGCAGCCTTCGTGGGGCCCGGCTGCGTGTACACGGCGGCGCCCGTGGCGCGCTTCACCAGCCACTGGCGGCTGCCGCTGGTGACGGCGGGGGCCGAGGCTCACGGCTTCGACGACAAGCGGGAGGAATTCGGGCTCACCACCCGCGCCGGGCCGAGCCACCGCAAGCTGGGCGAGCTGGGCGTGCAGCTGCACCGCCGCTTCAACTGGACCCGCCGCGCCCTGCTGGTCTACTGGGACGAGAAGCTGGACGACCGGCCGTACTTCTTCGCCGCCGAGGGGCTCTACGTCCAGCTGCCCACGCTGCGCAACCTCACCGTCATGGACGTGGTGTTCCGCGACAAGGGCAACTACTCCTCCATCATCCAGGAGATCAAGCAGAAGGGGCGCAGTGAGTGCGGGGGTGGCGGGGCACGGGCGGCCGCGGCTCCCCACGGGCGGCCGGGGCTCTCCACGGGCGGCCGGGGCTCCCCGGGGTCGCGCGCGGCTCAGCACGGCTGGGCACGGCTCCCCTCGGGCGGCCGCGGCTCCCCACGGCCAGGCACGGCTCCCTAAGGGCGTTCGTGGCTCTCTGCAGGTGTTTCCCGGCTCCCCAGGGCCGTGCGCGGCTCACCGCGGCCGGGCACGGCTCCCCTCGGGTGTCCGCGGCTCTCCACGAGTGTCCGTGGCTCCCCACGGCAGGGCGCGGCTCCCCAGGGTCGTGCGCGGCTCCCCAAGGGCGTGCGCGGCTCGCCGCTGCCGGGCGCGGCTTCCCTCGGGTGTCCGCGACTCTTCAAGGGCGTTCGTGGCTCCCCACGGGTGTCCGTGGCTCCCCAAGGGCGCGCGCAGCTCTCCACGGGTGTGCGCGGCTCCCCTCGGACGTGCGCAGCTCCCCAGGGTCCGCGGCTCCCCGCGGGTGTCCCCAGCTTCTCCCACGTGTCCCCAGCTCCCCACGATTTTCCACCGCTCACCACGGGTGCCCCCGGCTCCCCACGGGTGTCCGCGGCTCCGCAGGGGCGCTCCCAGCCCCACCCTGCTGACCACGGCTTTGCCCGGCTGTGCGGGGCTGCGCGCGGAGCCCCCCCCGCGGGGAGCATGGGGCGCGGGGCTGCGCGGGGGGGG
>NW_023311261.1:0-2797 GCF_011077185.1 Oxyura jamaicensis | reverse complement strand
GTGGTACGCCACAATTGATATCGCTAATGCATTTTTCTCCATCCCTCTAGCAGCAGAGTGCAGGCCACAGTTTGCCTTTACTTGGAGGGGAGTCCAATATACTTGGAATCGGCTGCCCCAGGGGTGGAAACACAGCCCTACAATTTGCCATGGACTGATCCAGTCTGCGCTGGAGCAGGGGGAAGCTCCTGAACACCTGCAGTACATCGATGACATCATTGTGTGGGGTAACACAGCAAAGGAAGTTTTTGAGAAAGGGAAGAAAATAATCCAAATCCTTCTGAAGGCCGGTTTTGCCATAAAACAAAGTAAAGTTAAAGGACCTGCACGAGAGATCCAGTTTTTAGGAATAAAATGGCAAGATGGACGTCGTCAAATCCCAATGGATGTGATCAACAAAATAACAGCTATGTCTCCACCAACTAGCAAAAAGGAAACACAAACTTTCCTAGGTGTCGTGGGGTTTTGGAGAATGCACATTCCAAATTACAGTCTGATTGTAAACCCGCTCTACCAAGTAACCCATAAGAAGAATGATTTTGAATGGGGCCCTGAGCAACGACAAGCTTTTGAACAAATTAAGCAGGAAATAGTTCATGCAGTAGCCCTTGGGCCAGTCCGAACGGGACCAGATGTAAAGAATGTGCTCTACACCGCAGCTGGGGAGAATGGCCCCACCTGGAGCCTCTGGCAGAAAGAACCTGGGGAAACTCGAGGTCGACCCCTAGGGTTTTGGAGTCGGGGATACCGAGGATCGGAGGCCCGCTACACTCCAACCGAAAAGGAGATATTGGCGGCATATGAAGGAGTTCGATCTGCTTCGGAAGTGGTCGGTACTGAAGCACAGCTCCTCCTGGCACCCCGACTGCCAGTACTGGGCTGGATGTTCAAAGGAAGGGTCCCCTCTACACATCATGCAACTGATGCTACATGGAGCAAGTGGGTTGCACTGATTACTCAGCGGGCTCGAATAGGAAACCCCAGTCGTCCGGGAATCTTGGAAGTGATTATGGATTGGCCAGAAGGCAAATACTTTGGGATGTCATCAGAGGAGGAGGTGGTCCGTGCTGAGGAAGCTCCACTGTACAACAAGCTACCAGAAAATGAGAAGAGATATGCCCTGTTCACTGACGGGTCCTGTCGCATTGTGGGAAGGCATCGGAGATGGAAAGCTGCTGTATGGAGTCCTACACGACGAGTTGCAGAAGCTGCTGAGGGAGAAGGTGAATCGAGTCAATTTGCAGAAGTAAAAGCCATCCAGCTGGCTTTAGATATTGCTGAACGAGAAAAGTGGCCAGTTCTCTACCTATACACTGATTCATGGATGGTAGCAAATGCCCTTTGGGGGTGGTTACAGCAATGGAAACAGAACAACTGGCAGCGCAGGGGCAAACCCATTTGGGCTGCTGCATTATGGCAAGATATTGCTGCCCGGGTAGAGAACCTGGTTGTAAAGGTACGCCATGTAGATGCCCATGTGCCTAAGAATCGGGCTACTGAAGAACATCAAAACAACCAGCAGGTGGATCAGGCTGCCAAGATTGAACTGGCTCAGGTGGACCTGGACTGGCAATATAAGGGTGAACTATTTGTAGCCCGATGGGCCCATGAAACCTCGGGCCATCAAGGCAGAGATGCAACATACAGATGGGCTCGTGATCGGGGGGTGGACCTGACCATGGACACTATAGCACAGGTTATTCATGATTGTGAAACATGTGCTGCAATCAAGCAAGCCAAACGGTCAAAGCCTCTTTGGTACGGGGGACGATGGCTGAAATACAAATATGGAGAGGCCTGGCAGATTGATTACATCACACTCCCTCAAACCCGCAATGGTAAGCGCCACGTACTTACAATGGTGGAAGCAACCACTGGGTGGCTGGAAACATATCCTGTGCCCCATGCCACTGCCCGGAACACTATCCTGGGCCTTGAAAAGCAAGTGCTATGGCGACATGGCACCCCAGAAAGAATTGAGTCAGACAATGGGACTCATTTCCGAAACAACCTTATAGATACTTGGGCCAAAGAACATGGTATTGAGTGGGTGTATCACATCCCCTATCACGCACCAGCCTCCGGTAAAGTTGAGCGATACAATGGACTGTTAAAGACTACACTGAAAGCAATGGGTGCTGGGACATTCAGAAATTGGGATGCACATTTGGCAAAGGCCACCTGGTTAGTCAATACTAGGGGATCTGCCAATCGAGCTGGACCTGCCCAATCAAACCTGCTACGTACAGTAGAAGGGGATAAAGTTCCTGTAGTGCATGTAAGAAATATGCTAGGTAAAACAGTCTGGGCTACTCCTGCCTCAGGAAAAGGCAAACCCATTCGTGGGATTGCTTTTGCTCAAGGACCTGGATGCACTTGGTGGGTAATGCAAAAGAATGGGGAGGTCCGGTGTGTACCTCAAGGGGATTTAATACTGAGTGAGAATAGCCCATGAGTTGAGATGTATTATGTTAATTATTATATAATACTGTGTGTCATCACTACCATAGATGAAAATAGTGATTAACTAGAATGTATTGGAAAGAGTGTAACCTGAGCATGACATAAATGGTATGGAATAAGGGGTGGATATATGTCCTGGTTTCAGTTAGGACAGTTATTTTTCCTCCTAGTAGCTGGTAGGGTGCTATGTTTTGGATTAGGATGAGAAGAGTGCTGATAACATGCTGATTTTTTAATTGCTGCAGAGAAATGCTTACACTATGCCAAGGACTTTTCAGCTCCTCGCCCTGTCCTGCCAGCGGGCAGGCTGGGGGTGCAGCAAAAGCTGGGAGGG
>NW_023311260.1:0-2358 GCF_011077185.1 Oxyura jamaicensis | reverse complement strand
GATGAAGATGTTAAAGAGGACTGGTCCCAGTACCGAGCCCTGGGGGTACCGAGCCCTGGGGGACTCCACTAGTGACCGGCCTCCAACTGGATTTAACTTCATTCACCACAACTCTCTGGGCCCGGCCATCCAGCCAGCTTTTAACCCAAGGAAGTGGACGCCAGTCCAAGCCATGAGCAGCCAGTTATTTTTGTTTATTAGGATACTGTGGTGCAGATAGAAAATCCTTCTGTTCTGAAGCTGCACTGTGGATTTTTAAGCCGCTTTTTGAAAATTCAGTCGGGAATATTTTACAAGCCGTGCAGAAGATATTTCCACATGCAGATGTTGCGCTAAAGAAGGCCCAACAGCAAGGTGTAACCGTAGCATCCACTTCTTGAAAATTCTGCCAAAGCAAAATCTTATGGTTTTTGCAATCAAGATCCAGAAACCTTTCAGCCATAATGATGGTAGAATTTTATGATTTGCATGTGTGTGTCTGTATTTTGGGAATATGTGGAATATGATGCATAAGTTTTATTCTGGATTCTAAAGTGAAATGCCAAATGGAAGCTCTGAATGACTCAACACAGGGCGGAGGACTATGCATTCTCTACTAAAGCATCCTGCTTCTGACAGTAGCTAAGGTTGGCATTTGTAGAGGTTGACTTAAGGTTTGAAGTCTAAGGCACCTCTTTTCCTTTAAAAATAAAAACTCAGCTATTGGAGGGGAAGCATTTTTAGGTTGGTGTTTTTAATTCCTTTCTGAAGAATGTTGGGACCAGGATACAAGTCTAACTGGTTTAAGCTAATACTGTTTTGGCTATCATGATTTTTCACCAGTCTCCTGATTTCAATGATAGTGGATCATACCGTACACTTGCATGTGAGGTCAATTAGTGTTGATACTTAGTGGTGTGTACTTGGAGGCTTTGCTTGGATAGTATGTGTGAGCTGACTCCTGACTGCATCAGGCCTGATCAAGTTTAGTTTATCTTTTGGTGAGAGCGACTAAATGGATAAACTCATTGCAGTCCTGGTTAACGAAGATCCCTGAATAGTTCTCTACCTATTCCTTGAGCATTTCTTCCTAGCATTGCTCCCAGCAGAGCTGATTGATTTATTTGCATTGGTAAAATAAAGGCAGGAAAACTAGCACCAGCATAAAAGCAGAGAGGCTAGGGGACTGGAAATTGCGCTAGCCCTCTGGTGTCTGCCTTCTGTTATCTTCTCCTTCAGGGATCTTTAAGGAGCCTTACCTAGAAGATGCACTGGTCTCTCTGGCAGGTCTCAGGAGTCCTAGACGAATTGAATTTTGTGGCCATCACGTCCTTAATTGCCGTGCTTTCATTGTGGGAACCTCCTCCAGAAAGAAAGGGTCTTGTTTTTATAGCTATTTAGCAACTACAGAAATGGTTCCTAATCTTCTTTATTCTAAGGGAAAAAAAAAAAAATCACCAACAGAGTAGCGTACCCTATACATACACATCAATGGGACCTAAGACAGCTTTATAGAGCCTTGTGCCATCTCCTTAGATTTGTGGTGGGATGAACTCTAGGAAATGGCATTCAGGTGGTGAAGAAGAGTTTCTGGAAAAACGTTTCTGACATATATCAAGCTGAAGCTGAGTCCACGCAAAATGAGTTTCTGGAAGAAGGTGAAAATGTTCTTCAAGAACAGACAAATAGCAATGGAAGAGCATTTTCTGGGATAGACAGTGAGAGAAGCAGGGGAGATGTTGATCTGACTGAACCTGATGCTGAAAAGGAGAGCGCCAAGCTTCCCGGACATTCAGCACTAAGATGGGAACCTCTAAATTCTGAAGAGCAAACTGCAAATGCTAAGTGAAAAGTCCAACAGGTCATTTAGCACCTTCTTCTTGCTGAGGAGGATTAGTTTTAGCCTTCAGTTTGACTCTATTTTTTCTGTTACAGCTCTCAAAAATCATCACCTGGTTTATTCCGTGATGATGTTGCTCCTCTAATTATGGAAGCCAAGCCCACATGTTTCTGGAGGTGCTGGTTTTTTGATTCTAAAGTCTGTTTTTTCAAATGGTACCTACCTGAAAACCAGCAATCCCTGACATTCTGTTATTGTACAAGGCACTTTCCAATAATGAGCAGCATAAAAGTGCAGTTCAAAAGCTGCACTTCAAGATGGGTGGATCCAAAGTAACATGTGGGATAGGAGACTTTTGCCCTAGTGTTGCAGTGTAAGATGTGTTTCCTAACCTGAATTGGCAACATGACTTTTTTTTTTTTTTTTTTTTTTTTTTTCCTGCTATTACCCTTTTCTCTAGTGCTTTTTGTTTGATTGTGTTTTTTGTTTATTTTGTCTTAGTTTCTAATTTTTATGGAGCAGTGACTTTAGGTGGAAAG
>NW_023311259.1:0-2732 GCF_011077185.1 Oxyura jamaicensis | reverse complement strand
GGATATGGTTTAGTGGGGACTGTTAGTGTTAGGTCAGAGGTTGGACTTGATGATCTTGAGGTCTCTTCCAACCTAGAAAAATTCTGTGATTCTGTGATTCTATGGTGGCCCACCTGGGATCGGCATGTCTCCAGGGCTGTGCCTAAACCCCCAAGGGTCTGCAGCAGCACCAATTGGCCTGTGGAGGGTTGCCATCAGGGGTCCACTACAGCCTCTGGGGGCTGGACAGGGGTCACCAGCAGGGGTCTGTGGTGGGCTCGTCGGGGGTCACTGGGCGTGGTCCACTGCATTGCCAGAGGGGCTAGCCTGGGGTCAGTGATGGGGGAGCGCCATGGCCCCCGGGGGCCTGCCGGGCATCGCCGGTGGGGATCTGCTGGGAGCTCACCGGCGGTTGCCAGCAGGGTCTGGCACAGTGCTTGGTGGCCCGCCTTGGCTTGCCACCTGGGTCTGCTGAGGGTCCGCTGGTGTTCACCGGCAGGGGTCTGCCTCAGTGCCAGGAGGCCCCCTGGGGGTTGCCACCAAGGTTCTGCCGTGGCTCTCAGGGGCCTATGGAGAGTCACTGGCGGAAGTCCACCAACGCGCCCAGGGTCTCACAGGGCATGTGAGACCAAGGGTCCGCCAGTGATCCGTCGGGGTAAACGGGCATGGTGCACCATGGTGTCTGGGGTCCCACAGGCAGTTGCCTGGTGAGGTCCACCGGTTTGCCGAGGATCCCACCCCAGGAGTCTCCGGGGAGGGTCCACCACTGTGCCCAAGGGCCTGCTGGGGGTAGCCTGGTGGGGTCCGCCGCAGTGCCCAGGCACCCACCTGGGTTCACTGGCAGGGTTCCGCCGCAGAACCCTATGGCCCACCAGGGATAGTCGTGGGTCCGCTTCAGTGCCCAACCACTGAGGGTCCTCCACGGCCCCAGGGAGCCTGTGGAGGGTCTCCAGAGGGCGTCTGCTATGGCATACAGGGTCCTGCTGAGAGTCGCCAGCAGGGGTCTGCCAGATTATCCACCGCAGTTCACCAACGGGGGCCTGGTGGGAGCCTACCGGCGGTCGCCAGTGGAGTCTGGCCACGGCGCCCACGGCCACTTCTATGGTGTAGACCAACGCTGTGCACAGAGGCCTGCCGGGGTTCGCTGGTGGGGTCCACCATGGCACCTGGGGTCCTACAGATAGTCACCTGTAGGAGTTCCACTGGTGTGCGCATGGCCCCACCCCAGCGTCTCCAGCGGGGGTCCGCCGCTGCACCAGAGAGCAGGCCAGGGGTGGCCTGGGGGGGTCTGATCCAGGGATCCAGTGGGGGTCGACAGGCGCAGTGTTCCGTGGAACCCGCGGGCCTGCAGGGTACCATGGGCAGGGGGTCAGCCATGGCACCTGGGGGCCAGTCAAGGGTCGCCTGCAGGGGTCCACTGCTGCGCCCGGGGCCCTGCTTTTGGGAGGAGAGCTGGATCCCAGATGTGGGTAGCAGGTCTCAGGACCAGGTCTGGGAGAGCAGATCTGCCAAACAGGCCTGGTGACTAGTTCAGGTGACCGGATCTGGGAACCAGCTCTGGGGAGCATGGGTGGGTAGCAGGTCTGCGATGCAGCTCTGGGGACAATCCTTGGGGACCAGTCTGGGGACCAGTTCTGGGTAGCAGGTCTGGGGAGCAAGTCTGGTCACCAGGACTTGGGAGAAGCTCTGGAGACCAGGTCTTCAGAACAGGTCTGGGGACGCGACCTGTGGACTAGGTGTGTGGACAAGAGCTGGGGAACACCTCTGGGGAGCTGGTCTGGGATCGAGCTCTGGGGACCAGCCTGGGGACCAGCTCTGGGAAGCAGGTTTGGGGAGCAGGTCTAGGGACAAACTGTGGGGACCAGCTCTGGGAACCAACTCTGTGGAGCAGAGCTGCGGAGCAGTTGTACTGAATAGGTGTGGGAAGCAGGACTTGGTACCAGCTCTGGGCAGCAAGTCAGCTGACCCACCAGGCTTTCGCCAGCCCAGAGTCTGCCAAAGTGCCGGGGGCCCGCGGGAGGTCTCTGGCTGGTGTCCGCCGTGGGGCCAGGGGGGGGTCTCCTGCTGTGTTCCACCAAAAGCTTGCCCCAGAAACACACACCACCACCCTTGTTGTGCAAACCAACCCTTACAAACACAAACCCCTTGAAATACATACCAGGTCCCTTGAGCTCCTCTCGAGACCTGTTCCCAAGATCTGGTCTCCAGACATGGTTCCAAGACCTGGGACCCAGGTCGGGTACACAAACCTACCCAGGAGGACCCAGACAGAAAGAAGGCCCCAATATGGCTTGTCTTGTCCCTTCTGCTTGAGTCCATGACTGGACAGCAGCAGGCCCATGGCTTGGAAGATGCTGGTGAGGTGACCTGTGTCTGGTTGGCTGACAGGCCACAGGAAGGCTGATGAGTTGGGATGCCTACTTTAGGAGTGGTTTCCACCCTGATGGAGCTTTCTTTGGTAGTAGAAAAGAGCAGGAGAGAAAAAAATGCCACAAAACACCTTGGAATGTTCTCACTGGCCATGAGGAGGAAGAAATGTCCAGGGGAACATCTGGTCTTGCTGCTACAGACTGAGGCAAAGAAGGAATTAGGTACCTCATCCTTTACCTCATCTCTAGATCATCACCAGATTTCCCCCAAATCTTATAAAGGATGATAATTCTCTCCTTAATCCTCCTTTCTTGAAAGTATTTATATCAACTGTTTTTATTCTCTTTGACAGTATAAGATTTATCTCTAGCTGGGCTTTGGCC
>NW_023311258.1:6288-9105 GCF_011077185.1 Oxyura jamaicensis | reverse complement strand
AAAAAAAACAGGCCCTGAAAAAGGTCTCTGTGGTCCTTCCGACAATCCCCTCCGCCGTCGTTCTGTGCGAGCTTTGGGCTCAAAGCCGTTTGGCGGCGTTATCCCCTTAAAAAGGGCAAGTTTGGTCAACTCCGTGTGTTGGTTCAGCAGCAGCTGGTCCTTCTCTTCTGTCCAGGAGCACGTTTATGGTCCTCCTGACCTGAGGGCTGTAAAGCAAACGCGTCTTTTTGCTGCAAAAAAAACGTGTTGCAGCTTCCCAGAGGCATAAACCGCATCAGAGAGGTGTCAGGAGAGCGTCCACGGGCATGATTCTGCTCCTTTGTGCTGCAGTCCTCCAGGGGGCTTCGTTTCGGCGAGGCACCGGTCAGATTTTGAGCCACAGCTGCCACGTACCTACCTGCTCTCAAGGCAAACAGCAATCCTCCTGCTCCTCCCCCGCTTTCTGGTGATTCAGAGCAAGTTAAAGAGAACCCAGGCTGGGAAAAAAACCAAGCTGCTTTCGCACCGGAGGGGCTGGCGGCCTGTCGCAGCGGTTCCACCCCCTCCTCAAGGCGGGCACGGGGTCAATAGAGCGAAAGGAAGCGTTAAGGCTCGCGTGGTGCAGGGTTTTTTTTTTTTGCTGCTTTCACTCCTTGAATTGGCTCTGCCCTCGTCAGATCACCTCTGCTATCGGGGGAGCTCCGCGCTACCGGTGCCACAGGGAAACGACGACGACATCAAGCTCAGTCCCCTGAAACCTCGACTCTTGGCTCCCCCGGCCGCGACGGGGCCGACTGCTCGTGAAAACACAACCAAGGGCTCGGGAAAGCAGCAGCAGGGGAAGGGAGGAGAGAAGCAGTCACCTTGACAGGGCACAGCGCAGTCGAAAAGTGAGAGGAACAGGGGAAAGAAAAAAAAAAAAAGGCGTACCTGCAAAGTCAGGGAGGAAAAGGGCACAGGTAGGAAAGGAGAGGACAGGATTAGAAGCCACGCGGCCCAGCAGAGGCGTTTTCCCCTCCGTCCCGAGCACAAAAGGGCTGTGAAGAGCGGATTACAGTCAGTGGTAAAGCATCAGCAGTCTGGCTGTCAAAGAATAACCCTGAGGTGAGTGAGAGAACAACCCCGTGCTGGTGAACACAGGGAGTGGCAGGAGGAGGGGAAAAGGCACGACAGCAGCCTCAGCAACCCCTGCTACCGCTGCAATTCCTTGGAAATCCCAAGAGGGCAACGGAGACAGGCCCTGCAAAACTGTTCCCCCTCGGCTCCGCTTGCTCCCCAGGCAGAGGGCTGAAGCTGGGTTTCCTCCCGAGCGAGCCCTGGGTGGGGAAAAATAAAAAAGGAAAAGCAGGAGCAGGGGGGGGAGAGGGGGCGAGGTGAGACGAGGAGATCCCACGGGCAGGAAAGGGTGAAGGGATTCGAGCAGGGCCCTGACACAGCAGAGCCGAGGCTGGGTCCCAGCCCGCTGCAGGGGGTGGAGCGGCTCAGGGCACCGCTACGATGAGCCGGAGGCAGAGCCAGGCACCAGCGATGGGCTGACAGCGGCCAGGAAAGGTCCTGCAGAGCCTTCAGCACAAGCAGGGAGGCTTCGTAGAGCTCAATCCACGGCGATCTCTGTCCCTTAACGGAGTTAGGGTGACGTGGGGAGGGCTCCAGCCCGAGTTTGGAGCTGCCAGCTTGAATTTGCCCCTCCCAGTCCCCCCAAAAAGCCTTGCCAAGGACTTAGGGGGCAAAGCACAGGTACTAGGGGCTCTCACAACCCCCCCCCTTCAGGTCTGGGACTAAACAGAGGTGGGGGAGCCCTAAAACCCCCTTTGATCAGCCTGGAAGGAGAAATGGGGTATTTTTGGGGGGGCTGTGAGGGGATAACTAGGAGAGGAGCTCAGAGACCTGATGTAACAAGGGAAAGGAGCTCGGAGATTTGCAGAGAGGCAGGGTCACCCCTCTGAGAAAGAAAAACACAACCGGAGGGGTAAAAACACCCCAAAACTCCTCCACGGAGGCTCTGAGGGCAGGGGGACCCCATAGATACGGGGCGGGGGGGGGGGGCACAGGGGACACCCCCTTTGTGGAGACAGCAAGAGGGAGGAGACCCCACAGAGGATAGAAAGCCCCATGATCCCTTCCCTGCGGCAGCACGAGGAGAACAGACCCCAAATACCTCAGGGGACCCCAGAACTCGCTGCCCATGAAGGAAAAGCCCCCCCCAACCCCCTTACTCCGGCCTAAATGCGGGATAAGGCCCGAAGGGCAGCGCCTCCCGGAGGCCAGGAGAAGCTGAAAGGGCTCCAGAGGGGCTGTGAGGGGGGAGAAAAAGGGATCCCAGAGGCGTCGGGGGCCGTGTGGGGGCGGCACTCACCGGCGACGCTGGGCGCGGGCGGCTCCGCTCCGCTCGGCGTCCGCCGGGCAAAAGGGGGCAGCGCGCGGCGCGCGGGGGGTTGTGGGCGCGGCGCGACCCACGCGCGGCGGCGGCGGGGGGGGGGGACGAGGCGAAGTGAGGGGCGAAGAAACGGGCTGCGGGGCGAGGATCGGGCAGAGAGGCGCACTAATAAGATTGGCTTACTGTGTAAGGTTAGGACGAGGAGGCTAAGCGGTGAGAGAGGGTGAGGAGGAGGAAAGAAAAAGCGAGGTGTCCCCCCCCCGCGGTACGAATGGTACACCCCAGAGGCAGGGGAGGGATTGAGGGGAAGAGTCCAACAGCGCGCGGGGGAGGGGGGGGGAGGGAGAGGCGAGACCATTAGGTTGGGGGGGGGAGGAGAGGGAGCGCGCATGCGCTTTAGGCGCCGACCGGCTCGGGGCTGGGAGCGGAGACAAAGGCGCCCCCCCCCCCCCCCCCCCCCC
>NW_023311258.1:0-6188 GCF_011077185.1 Oxyura jamaicensis | reverse complement strand
GGGGGGGGGGTGTCGGTGAAGATGGCGCTGAGGCGGGCGTACTCCATCAAGGACAAGCTGCAAGCCATCGAGCGGGTGAAGAAGGGCGAGCGGCAGGCGTCGGTGTGCCGGGCTTTCGGGGTGCCGGGGGGGACGCTGCGGGGTTGGTTGAAGGACGAGGCGAAGCTGCGTTGGTTCTTGGAGCAGCTGGGGGGGGAGGTGGGCACCCAACGCAAGAAGATGAGGTTGGCCAACGAGGAAGAGATCGACCGAGCCGTCTACGCTTGGTTCCTCGCCCTCCGGCAGCACGGCGTCCCCCTCTCCGGACCCCTCATCCAAGCCCAAGCTGAAGCTTTCGCCCGGCAGATCTACGGCCCCGAGTGTACCTTCAAGGCCAGCCACGGTTGGTTCTGGCGCTGGCAGAAGCGCCACGGCATCTCCAGCCAACGCATCTACGGCGAGGGCGGCCTCCCCGGCGCCGAGCACGAGCGGGCGCCCGCCGCCCGCCCCGAGCCGCCGCCGACCCCAGCCGCCGACGCCGGGGGCTACGGCGATGAGCAGATCTACAACGCCAACGTCACCGGGCTCTACTGGAAGCTGCTGCCCGGGCAGGCGGCGCGACGGCGGCCGGCTCCTCGCCAACGGGTCACCGTGCTGCTGGCCGCCAACTTGACCGGCTCCCACAAGCTGAAGCCTTTGGTGGTCGGCGGCCTCCGCGACCCCCCCAGCCTCCGCCACCACAACCAGGACAAATTCCCCGCTTGCTATCGTTACAGCCCCGAGGCCGGGTTGGGGCTGGCTCTCCTCAGGGCTTGGTTCTTCGAGGACTTCGTGCCGGGCGTCAAACGGTACCTGCGGCGGAGCTGCTTGCAGCAGAAGGCCGTGTTGTTGCTCAGCTCCCCGACGCCGCCCGCCGGGGGCGGCCCCGAGGAGCTCCCCCAGCTGCAGACTCCCGACGGCTCCATCCGCGCTCTCTTCCTCTCCAAGGGCCCGACCGGGAGCGGCTCGGCCGGAGGGGGCGGCCGAATCCCGGCCCCGTTGGAGCAAGGGGTGGTGTCCGCCTTCAAGCAGCTCTACAAACGGGAGCTGCTGCGCTTGGCCGTCTCGTGCGCGGCCGGGGGCGGCAGCGCCGGCGGCCCCGTGGACTTCGTGCGGTCCTTTCTCCTCAAGGACATGCTCTACTTGGCCGGCCTCTCCTGGGACCTCATCCCCCCCGGCGCCATCGAGAAGTGCTGGCTGCTGGGGCTGCGCGCCGCCTTCGAGCCCCAGCCTGGGGAGGAAGAGCGAGGAGACCGGCCAGCCGGGGAGGAAGGCTGCGGGGACAGCAAAGTCTTCAGCGACTTGACCCACCTGGCCGCGTTGGCCTACAAGCGCCTGGCTCCCGAGGAGGTGGCCGACTGGCTGCACTTGGATGACACGGCCCCGGGTACGGGAGAGGACGATGGGGATGAGGACGCCGAGGAGGAAGGCTCCGGAGGCTGTGGGGTGGAGGAGGAGGAGGAGGAGGAGGAGGAAGAAACGGTTGCCGGAGATGGGGCTGGTGGAGGGGACAGTGGGGCTGGCGGGCTTGGGGAAGAGGGTCCCCCTTTGCTGCCCACGGCCCGGGAAGCCATCAGAGGGCTGGAGACGGCGCTGCGCTGGCTGGAGGGCCAGGACCCACGGCAAGTGGGGCCGCTGAAGCTGGTGCAGCTCCGCTCCCTCATCAGCATGGCCCAGCGGCTGCACCGCGGCGGCAGCCCCGATCCCTAGGGCAGGGGCGGCCGGCCGGCCACCCGGCGGCTACCGACCGCCTCGCCTCCCCGGGGACACCCGTGGGGGTTGGGGACACCCCGTTTGTCCTGGCAGGGCTGGCAGCGGGGGTGCCGGCTCCCCTCCGTCACGGGCAGCTGAGGAGGCCCAGACACCCGTGGGTTACCGTGGCTGCAGGGGAGTGGGGGGGGAGTCACAGTTTAGGGCTAACGGGGGTTTTTTTTTAAGCGACGCCCCCCATCCGTCGCATATTCGAGGGTCGTTCCTCACCCTGAGTTGATTTAGGAGGCGCTGGTTTTTAATCCCGGTGAGACTGAGCAGGACGGTCCCGGGGTAAGGCGGGCACCGCGAGGACGGGGTGGGCGGCGTCCGTGCTGCCCCCACGGGGAGATGGGGTGACGGAGGGACCCCCGAGGAGCCGGGGCCGTGGGGCAAGGTGCGTTTTGACGCTGTAATCCCCCGCGTCTCGGAGCAGGCAGCTATGTGGTCGGGATGTTTCTTACCCCACAGCGGCGCTGAAGACGGATGCAGGGTTGTGGCAAAGATCTTCGAGGAAGGGGATGGGGTTTGGGGGGGGGGGACAGATCCTGCGGGGAGGCGGTGTGGGTGTAAAATCTGACGTGGGTCGCGCGGCCTCGGTGTCCTCGCATCGTCAAGCTCCCGGGGCGCTGCCCTAAAGGGGATGGCGACACCCTCCCCGCTGCCAAAACGGTTTCCTGTGAAACCGGGGAGATTTGGGGCTGCTTTAACGATACTTTTTTTCATGCACTGGATTGGCACAGGGGACACGGGGGGGGGGCTACCGGCAAGCCGCAGATCCCCTGGTGAGGGTCGCCAGCAGCCCTCCCGTGACAGCACGGCAGCACCCGGACCACCGAGACCTGCTGAACACGTACCATCAAAAAAAAAAAACACCCAAGTTTTGGGGTCCAGGCTCCTGATTTACCCCGTTTCTTGTGTGAGATGGGAGCAGGAACGGCCCCTGGAGCTGTCGTGAAATACCGGAGGCGTCGGATGTGAATTAAGCAGCTCTTTCCTCGACCCGGTTTGGAGAAAATTTTAGCCAAATGATTGAAAAAAAGGAACAACGGCAACAAAAAATACTCAAGCTGACGTGACCCCGTGTCAGCAGGCGGGATGGGTGTTTTTACTTGTCGGGTCTTTGTCTCACGAGTTCAGAGTTTATGGAGATTAAATGGATTTTTATTCCCGCTCTGAGGTTGTCTTTTGTAAATGGTCCTGAGCGCGGTCAACTCGGTGCCCAAAACGCTGCGTCTGGCCCCAAAATGCTCCAAAACTGGGGTCAGCGTTTTCTTCCGAGCCCCGTTGACCAGTACAATCCCATCGGCTGAGACCAAGAATTAATAAAGTGGCCGTAGCGGCCTTTAAGCCCTATTTTCTCCTCCAGTTGGATGCACAGCTTCAAAGAACTCGACATCAGGCGGGAATTTTGCCTTGTTAGCATCGAGCCGTTCACTTGCCGGGAAACGACGGGGAATTTAGGGCGCAGCACGCAAAAACTGGGGGGTTTGGACCTGGGGTTTGCCCTTTCCCATCCCAAAACTGCTGCAGAACCAAGGTCAGTAGTCGGACTGCTGGAGAAATGACTTAGTTTTTCCTCTTCACACCCAACCAGCCTCCCGCTTTCAGCCGCTGCCAGGCTCCAAGCCGGCACGTTGCGTAGGGTCCGCCCCGTTTCGTGCTTCTCCCTTCCAGCTTTGCACCCTAAAACATCCTAAAAGTTGAGCTGTGGCTGACTTGGAGCGCCCAGCTGTGAGGAAACCTGTGGAGGACTGGCTGTATTTCACTCCCCTGGGCAAAGCCAGTAAGGTAGTGGCAATAATTTACCTGCAACGTATAAATATATTTAATTAATTGAATTTAAACCATTTTTGTGCCATTTAGCAGAGTGATAAAGGCTGCTGCATGCTGGTACCTAACCCCGACAAGGACCAGCGAAGCCACGTGGATGATTTTGGAAAATTCAGCTATTTTTGGGGCTTGTGCTGCTATGGCCCGTGGAAGAAGGGGGCACGGCCGCCTCTCCAGGTGGCATCTCCCTGGGCTTGGCGCCGCCGGCTGTCACCGCGTCTGCGGCTCCCCGGGGATGGATCCAAGCAGCAGGAGCCAGAGGGGGTGCTCAGCACCTGGGTGCTTTGCCAGGAAGGCGCCTTTCATCTTCAAAGCGTGGAGAAGGGAGCTTCATCGGGGCTTGCGAAGTGATCGGGTCCTCACCGAAGCGGCGAGCTCCCAGGTTTTATTTTTGGCCAGGCTGCGGCCGATCCCCCTTCTCGTGCCCACAGCCCCAGAACTGAGCAGAGGACCGGGCACCGGTGCCCACTTGTAACCAAGAACCGGGCGCTGCGGCTGAGCATCAGCCCCGGCCCCGCCAAAGCTGCGTAAGGAGAGGGTCAGGATGGGCTTTAGGGAAAGCTTCTGCACCAAGAGGGTGGTCGGGTGCTGGGACAGGCTCCCCGAGGGACGTGGTCACGGCCCCGAGCCTGCTGGAGTTGAAGAAGTGTTTGGACAACGTTCTCAGACACAGGGTCTGCTTTTTGGGTGGTCACATCCAGCGTGGTGTCACCACCAGGCAGCACTTCTGTGCCAGGCGGGTGCCGGAGCGCCGGCACAGGCTGCCCAGGGCGGGTGGTGGAGTTTTCCTCCTTGGAGATCTCCAAAAATTGCTCGGACGTGGTGCTGGGCACCTTGGGTGTCCCTGTTTGACCAGGGGACTGGACCTGCTGGCCCCAGAGGTGCCACCTACCCTCAGCCACTCCGACTCTGCCATCTCCATCCCCGCTGTCCCAGCGCGTCACGGCGGCACAAACCCCACTGCTGTCACCTCCCCGAGGACAAATGGCACCGGAGGACCCAACAGACCAGAAAGAGCCAAGCCTGCCTCGGTGCTGCCCACCTTTATTGGGTCCCAGCCCTGCAGCGGTGGCCAGCCACGTGGGCACCTCCCACCTCCGGCCAGGTTCTCCCGAGGGGTCGAGGTCCCCGGAGGGCTTTGGTCTGGGATCACCACGGCTGGAGGACGAGAAGCAGCAGCAGCTCCGGTCCCTGGCACCGGGGGACGGGACGGAGGTGGCCGTCCCCAAGCTGGCCCCTAGTCCTCGCCCACGTCGCAGGCTCGCTTGGTGGCAGCCTCCACGGCGTTCATGACGGTGGCGCGCAGCGCGCCCTTCTCCAGCTGGTGCAAGGCGTGGATGGTGGTGCCGCCGGGCGTGCAGACGTCCCCGCGCAGCTTGGCCGGGTGCTCCCCCGTCTCCAGCATCACCTTCGCTGCGCCCTGGGGGTGCACGGGGCGGCTCAGGGGGGTGAGGAGCAAAAAAAAAACGGGTCGTTCCCACCTCTTCCCGACCTCCCTTTTGCTCGGGGGACCGCAGCATCCTCCCATCTCCCCCCCGGTTTTCCGGGGGACGAGGTGGTGAAGCATCTGCCCCGCCACCATGGCTTTAGTTTCCAAGAGGGGAAACTGAGGCAGGAGGCAACGCAGGACCTCCCTTGCTCTGCCAACCTTTGGTGATGCCACACTTACGCCGGGCTGAAACTCAGTCCCGACTCTCCCCTCGCTGCCCGATGGCGCTGAGGGGGCCCCCCACCGCTGCGTGGGGACCGCTCGTATCCTTCTCAGCCCCACTCCCAGCCCCATTCCCACCTTCGCTCCTGGCTGCCCCCCCCCCCCCCCCCCGCCTTTTTGGCTCCCAGAGGAGCTGATGGCACTGGGAGCTTGCACCAAGCCTGGAAGGCGCCGCGGAGCCGGGGGAGCGCGGGGAGAAAAGGCACGCGGGGAGCCCCCGAGCGACGGCACCGACTCACCAGCAGCGTCTGGGCCGCGATCCTGCTGGCCAAGCCCCCCGGCATCCCCATCTTCACGGCCCCCTCGGCCAGGGCTTCGGCAAACAGGTACACCTGGGGAAGGAGCAGGGAGAAGAGGGGACGCCGACCCTCCACGGACCGGGGGTCTCGGCCACCGCTAAGCGGGGCGGCACGGTGCGGCGCGTGGCACTTACGTAGGCGACCCCGCTGCCGCTGAGGCCGGTGTGGATGTCGATGTAGGACTCGGGCACCTCCTCGCAGAGCCCGCAGGAGGTCAGGAGGTTCTGGAGCAGGGCGGCATCCTCGTCGCTGGCCCCGCTGCCCCGGGCGAACACCATGGCCCCTGCTTGCACCACGCACGGGAGGTTGGGCATGAGCCGCAGCACCTTGGTCCCGGCGGGGAGCAGCTGGGAGAGAAGGGGGAGAAGGAGAGGGGCGACAGAATTTTTTGGGGGTCCTGAGGCCCTGGGCATCACCCGTGGGGGCTGGCGGGGAATTGGGGTGCAGGGGGTGTCGGCTGGGTGGGGACAGGGTCGTGGGACTGGGCGCAGGGTGGTGGCGGGAGGAGGGGGGAAAAGGAGGAGGAAAAAAAAAAGGAAAAAGGGAGAAAAAAGGGAGGAGGAGGGGAAAGGGGGGGG
>NW_023311257.1:0-10927 GCF_011077185.1 Oxyura jamaicensis | reverse complement strand
TGTCCCCCCGGTGTCCCCGTGTCCGCCTCCGGCGGCTCCCCCCGCCCCCAACCCCTCCGGGGGGGCGAGAGGCGGCACCGGGGGGGGGGGGGGCGGGGGGCCGGGGCGGGGGGGGGGGGCCCCGCGCCCCCCCCCCCCCGCGGGGGGGGGGGGGGGGGGGGGGGGGGCGCGGGTTGGGGTGACTGGTGTCACTGGGACCGGTGGGAGGAGGCGGATTTGGGGTGGGAGCCGGTGGGAAAACGGAGCACGGGGCTGGGACCCTTCGACCTAGGGGCAGGGAGCTTGGGGCCGGGGTTTGCCTGGCCGAGGCGAGCCCAAATATCGGGGGAATTGGTGAAATTGCCCATTTTCACCCCGGAAAAAGGTGCGCTGACTCCGTTCCGCGTCGCAGCGGCTCGGGGCCGTGCTCAGGGCAGGCACCGCGTCCTCACGGAGCCGTCCCATGAGACTTCTGCAGGAGCTCAGTAGCCCCCCCGCAGGAATAACCCCAAATTTTCCCCCGGAACAAGCCCCGCGGGGCCGGGAGGTCGCCCGTATCCGGAGGAAGGCTCCCGTTCACCTTTGCTCCTTGCAGGTTTTATTCCTGCCGCCTCCCCGCCGCCGCTTGAGGACGTTCGGCCCTTTGATGTCAGGGCTGAAGCCGGATTTCGGGCATTCCGTCCCCTTAACGTGGTCCCTTCGTGGCGGCGTGGGGCCGTCGGGCTTTTGGGGGAAGCTTTTGGGGGCGGTTTGGTGAAAAGCAGAGCTCCCCGGCGCGCTACAGCGCGATCGCAGCCCGGGCTCGGAACGTGAGACGAAAGCGAGGTCTCTGCTTTGAAGCCGTTCCCCTCCTGCCGGCTTCTGCCCGGCAGATGAAGACAGCGTCTTTGATCACCTCTCGTTTGCCTCCTCCGCGGCGAAATCCGAGCGATTTCCCTCGAGCTGTCGCGCCGGAGAAATGCCGATGGCCTCTGCTGATGGGACGCCGAGCTGCCGCTCCTCACGAGCCGGCCCCGGCGCCTCCTGAAGTTGTGCTCCCAGAGGGAGAAAACCCTCAAATGATTGGGTCCCCCCCCATAGCTCCCGGTGTCCCCGAGCCGCCGCCTGCGTCTTTGTCCCCTCCCGCAGGTGGCGGCTGCCGGCCTGGGCGACCTCAGGTCCGTGGGCTCCTGCTCGAGGGCTCGGTTTTCTTTTAGGGCAAAACGCGTTTCTCGGCGATGGGGAAGGAAAACGTGGGGTAAGGGCCGGGAGCTGGGGCAGGTGCAGCAGCTCGGAGCGTCCCCATGGAGGGGAACGGGGCCTGGGCGCGCCGCCACCTTGGTCTGCACAGGGCCGCGCTGAAGCAGGCTGCGATGCTCTGCGTGTAAAAAAAAAAAAAAAACAACACGAAAATGGTGCCGAGGGGATGGGGAGCTCCTGCTGGGGATCGGGCTGCGGGGAGGCGCAGGCGTGCTGGGTTTCATCCGCCTCGGGGCGGTGGGGTTCGGGGCCTGAGCTCCCTCCTCCAGCACCAGTGGTGCCGAGCGGCTCCCGAGGAGCTGGAGGAGGCCGAGACACCGGAAAAGAGCACAGAGAGGGCGTGAGAGGAGCGTCGATAATTAATAGCCTGCGGGCGCTGATTAATTATTCACCTCCTCTCCCCTGCCTGGGAGCGGAGGGGGGGGCTCGGGGCTGCTCCCACCCTGGCCTGGCCGAGCTGCGAGCGCCGGGGGCGCGGGGCGGGGAGGTGGCGAGGAGGTTTTGGGGAGAAACAGCCCCGTCTGCTGCGGGCCCGCACCCTGCCCGCCCCGGGGAGCGGCCGGGAGCTTCCTGAGGTTCCCGGAGCTTTCTGAGGTTCCCGGAGCTTTCTGAGGCTTTTTTTTTTATTTCCAGGGGTCTCCTGGGGGGGTGATGGAGGGCTGGGTACAGGCTCGGTTCCGCTCGGCTGCCGCCGCTTCCTCCCCCTGCGGCTCAGCCGAGTTTTCAGGGAGGGTTTTGATGAACTCGAGGCTGTGCCCGGGAAGGTTTTCAGTGGGAAACGGCGCGGGGCCGTGCCGAGGCTGTTTTTGCAACAGAAACTGGCGGGCTGGGTTTTTCCCACGGCAGCTAAATACAGGTGGTGGAAATTTGGAACCAAAGAGCCCCGCAGCCGGCGGCGCTCAGCAGGCAGCAGCCGCAGCGCGACGAGCTCAAGCTGGGCTCTGCGCCGCGCACGTCCCGAGCTGCGATGCCGTCCTGCGGAGCTTCCAGCCCTGCCTCTGAAGGAGGATTTTGAAAGGAAACAGCCCTCGGATCATTTACGCCGGAACTCGGAGCGCTTCCTCACAACGGCTCACACCTGGCCGAGAGCTCACCCCCAAGATGTTTTCCCAGCCGTGTCCTCAGTTCATCCGAAGAGCAGCAGAGCTTCGTTTACCCGCGGCCGCTAACGAAGCCGGGCGAAACGCAGCGCTGCCTTTTCTGCGTGCGGCGGGCTGGGGCAGTGACCTGCCACCCCCCCGGCGCCAGACGAGGGGCGACGTCACCCTCTGGGCGCGGGGACAGCGGTGGCCTCGAGCCGAGATGTCTTTCCAGGGCCGTGTGCCGCCCGCCCTGCTGATGGCTGGCAGGAGAGCGAGCACTGGGCTGCCTCGGCGCAGCCCCGAGATCAGGGCGCGGTTCGGTCTGTCGTACAAACGAGCTGTTACAGCCCACGAGGCTAATTACCCTGCGGCTAATTACAGGCTATGGTAAAGAACGAACCCGCGGGCGGGGTCTGGAGGCTCGCTGTCAGAGCTCGGTGTAAGAGCTCGGAGGTTTAGGAACAGCCCAGATCTCGCACCTTGGGGGCTGATTTTAAGGCACAAACCCCCCAAAGTGGCGAATTCCCTGCCCGGCCCCGCCGCCGGCGCTCACGAACCTTCTCCACCTCTCTTGCAGATGCGTCGGTCGGCGATGCCTGCTGGCTCGGCTCGGCCCCGGCTTCCCCGTGCGCCAGTGAGTGCGAGGGTTTACGGGGGGCGGGGGGGGGAACAGGATTAAATTCTCCCCCGGGGGATCGTGGCCGAGGCGCGGGGGGCACGTGTGCTTTCTGTCCTCTCAGTAATTCCGCCCGATCCCCGCCGTGCGTCGGCCGGGCTCTTAGCACGTCGTGCCGTCAGCGCGCGGCCTATTTACGGGGGGGCTGGGGATAAATAAAGGGTGGGGGTCCCTCGGCCACCCCCTGCCGCTCTGCGTCACCCCGGAGGGCCGGGAGCCGCAAATCCTCCCCGTGCTGTCGGGCTCGGGGAGGGAGTGGTGATTTTTCTGCTGAACTGGGCTGAGCGTCGTCGCCGCGTGATCTCAGGAAGGTGAAATTCCGAGCTCCTCGTTTGGCGCAGCGTGCGATTACCGTGGCAGTGAGGAGCAGGCTGCGCCTTAGCGGCGTTCGGTAATGCGCCGATTGCCCCCGCCTCTTCTCTTCGCAGCGTTGTGCCGATGGCCACGACGGCCAAGGAGGAGATGGCTCGCTTCTGGGAGAAGAACACCAAGTCCAGCCGTCCCCTGTCCCCTCACGTCACCATCTACAAGTAAGGGCCACGCGCGGGGACGCCCCTGGGGGCAGCCCCGGCCCCTGCGTGCACTTGAGGCGAGCTGGGGGGGGGCAGCACATCCCCAGGTACCCCTTGGGGTTGTTAAAACTCGCTTTTTTTCACACGGGGCCTTGAGGACGGGTGCCCTCCCCCTCCCAGAGCCGTGCCTCTCCCTCACCGGGGCGGAGGATGGCTTTTCTGGGGCCTCTTCTGTCACTGTTCCACCTTCCCTCACGTAGCTCCGAGTCTGGGTGCCCAGCCCCTGCCCCTCTGTTCCTAAAGCCCTTCGCAGCCTCCAGTTCCGCCCTCCTGGAGCTCTCGGCGGCCGCCCTTCCCCTTCCCCAAGCCGTGCCAGCGCCCTTTGCCATTCCCAAGCTGCCTCTGCAAATTCCCGCGGCTCTCCCCTCTGGCTCCAGCTGGATTCCTTGAATAGCTCCGAGTGCAGGCCCGCCCGCCCGGCCGCGCCGAGCTCTCTAGGAACAGGCGGGCCCTGCTTTCTCCCTGCTCCTCCCGCCCCCCTCGCGCCCCGTTTTGCTGACGGGCTCGCTTTGTTTTGCAGGTGGTCCCTGCCCATGGCGATGTCCATCACGCACCGGGGCACCGGCGTCGCGCTCAGCTTAGGTGCGTGCGTCTCCCACCCGCTGGCGGCGCGGGGCCGGATCCCTCCGACGTGGCTGCGGCTTTTTCCCCCTCGTCTCCAGTTCCAGCAGCGGGTTTTCTCCCCGTTTATCCCTGCCCGGATCTCCTCGTGCCCCCAGCCCTAAACGCTGCTTCCTTCCAGCCCTCCCCCAGCCTCCAAAAGCTGCTCCAGATCTCAGCCCTTCCCTCCAGTGCCTGTTTTTTCCCCCCAGCCGGGGGAAGGGCTCTCAGCCCGGCAGAGCTTTGGGGATTTTCCCTGGCACTGTCAGAGTCTCGCAGCTTCCTGGCAGCGCCCGGGGATCCTGCTGGAGGAGGAGGTGGCGCTGCCATCAGAGCTGCTGAAACCCCCCTCCGGCAATCCGACTCGACTGAGTGAGAGGACGCCTGACTGTGAGAGGCCGCTTCACTTCCATCACGGCAGCGGGGAAGGAGCTGCCGAGGGGGAGGAGCTGGGTCGGCTTCTGCAGGAGGGCAGCGAGCGAAGGGGCTCAGAGGAGACGCGCGGGGCCGAGGCCTCGCCTCCTTCACCCTAAAAGCGCAGCTGGGTGGAAGCGAGAGGGGGCAACGAGGGCCGGGAAGTCGGGCTGCCCAAAGCCAGCACCCGTGCGTGCCCCCCCAGCCCCCCCCCCAGCCTCCATCCACGGCGCGGAGTTTGGGGTTTTATCTCCAGGAGCTGGGGGGACGTGCCTGGCCCCGTGGCACGAGGTCCCTGGCAGCAGCCCGAGCTGGCAGGGCCGCTGCTGCCCTTTGTGGTGCCGCATAAAGGAGCCGTTGATCAGCCGGGGTGGGAAGCGATGGCTTTCCGCGCCGATGGAGCAGGGAGGAGAATCGCTGTCTGCTGAGGAGGGGGAAGCGTTCACCTCCTCTCCGCCGAGGGCTGTAATTACGGGAGCCTCTGCCTTCCGGCACTTCTCGAGGGCTGACACAAAGGCCGTTGAGCAGACGAGTGGCTGAGCGGGGGGGAAGCAGCTGCTTGCCTCGCGCTGCCAGCGCCGGCCTCAGCCCAGGCTCCCGAGCGTGCGTGCGGCGCTGCAATCAGGCGCTATTGAGCTCGCGACGTGGCTGGCGGCTCGCTGCGATCGCTCCCGTTCTTTTGGCAGCACCATCTGGAGAAAACCCTCTCTTGGCCCAGAAACGAGGCGGGGAAGGCGCAGTGGGTGCTCGCGGCACGCCGTCTCTTTGGCCGCTGCCTCTCCTGCTGGCGCCCGCTCGGGCCGCGCGAGGCAGCTCAGGCCTCCTGCCCTGAGACGTGGCTCCGAGGGCGTTGCTGAAGGGCGCCCGCCTCGTGGTTTCCCACCTCGCTCCCACCTTTAGCCGTGACTCTGGGCTGGTTTCGCTGCCGTTGCCCGAGCTCCTGCCGGGTGTTGTGTGGGCGACGCAGCCCCGGTGCGGGCCCCGCGTTCAGGGCGTTGCTGCCCCACGTGGAGCCCTCGGCACCCTGGGGTGCGTTGTCACAGCACGGCAGCCACCGGGCAGGGGAGGCCTTCTCCCTCCTTCCTCTGCTGACGGTTTGGTTCTGGCCCTGTCCCCAGACGAGGGACGTGGAGGTGGCCTCGTGTGTGACCAGCAGGAGCATCCCTTGCCGCGTGGGGTTTGTGGCCGGACGGACAAATTTGTCCGGAGTTGCTCTTAAGTGTAGGGAACAAATGAGCGCAGAGCTGCTCCCAGGCACAGCTCCTGAGCCTGGGGCTCCTCTTTGGGGGCCTCGGGCTTCCGCCGAGGGTGCTGCTGCGTGCCTGGGTCCTTGCGGGCAGCACGGGGCCGCTGCCGCCGGCCTCACCCGCGGGCTTTGTCTCCTGCAGGCGTCTCCCTCTTCAGCCTGGCTGCCCTGCTGCTCCCGGAGCAGTTTCCCCACTACCTGGCCGTGGTGAAGTCGCTCAGCCTGGGCCCTGCTCTCATCTACTCCGCTAAGTTCGCCCTGGCTTTCCCCCTCTCCTACCACACCTGGAATGGGATCCGGCACCTGGTGAGTGGGCTCCCGGTGCGCCCGGGGGGGTGAGGGAGGGGAAGCCGCTGCTGCTGCGGGAGCTCCGGGTGCGCAGTCTGGGCCGGTGCCCTTGGAAACGAGAATTAATCACCTCTGAGCTATTTTGGGGTACATTTAAGTCGCAAAGAGCAGCGCCACGCTGATGCTTCACGGGGCGACGCAGCCGGCAGCAGCATCCCCTGCTCCGCGGGGCCGTGCGGGCAGAAGCTTCCCCCCCTTTGCTCATTTCCCCCCCCCTCTCCTCATGTTCCTAAATAACGCTGAGCTATTTAATGAGCCCAGAAGACACAGCACAGAGGACTGGTGATGGAAAGCAACCCGTGGAGTCTGCCCCGGGCTGGAGTGGAACAGGCAGCTCTGCTCAGCCCAGCTTCCTGTGTTTGACGAAGGAGGGGGGGAGCTGGAGAGCCGAGGGTTTCTTGCTGGGAGGAGTACCAGCCCTGCTGCTTTTTGTAGCTGATTTTGTGTTTCTGCAGCTCCAGCTAGCTTTGGTTTTAGGGGAGCAAATTGCCAAAGCAGCTGGCCCGGAGCGTGGCATGATCCTCCTGCTGCGGGCGGTGGCGGCACGTGCGGGCTCACGCCGCGGGCGCTGACGGCGCCGAAGCTGCTGGGCGCTGTTTGTGTCCTGCACCCAGCGGCAGCCGTCACGAGGTGCTCGTGGCAGCTCCTGGCCAGGCTGCTGTGGGTCCTCGCACCCGCGGCGCTGCCCGTCGGCCCCTCGGTGCCCGCTCTGCGAGCGCTCGGAGGTGCTGTTGGGCAGATGGAGCAGTCGGAACCAGCTCCGTGCTCGGAGCATCGTGAACTGGATGCGTGCTGAAGTCCCTGACTGCACGCGTATAAATTAGGCCGCCAATTAAATCGTCGGAGAACGAAACCAGCAGCGCTGGCCCCCGGCTGAGCTCGGCAGCGCAGCACCGGTGGGAATAAACAGGGAATAAACAGGGAGCGGCTTTGGGTTGGCGGCTCCACGGCTGAGCCCAGCCACCCGGCTTTTAACCGGCCACAATCAGGTGGGAGATGGGATCCCGCCTGCAGCACCCGAGGGCTGCCAGCTCCAGGGGTCCTCCTGGTGTCCCCCCGACGTGCTGGGAGCCGAGGCTCGTCCCCCACCTGCCCGGCTCTGCCCCGGGGCTGTCAGCGCGGCCGCAGCTCTGCGCCGGGCTCTGTAACCTATTTCTGTCCGCAGGAGAGCAGCGAGCGGAGAGCAGCTGCCGCTTCTGAAGCGATCCTGGAGCGCTGCGGCTGCGGGGGATTAGGGAGAGCTCCCGGGCGGCTTTGCTGCTGGGTGGGGGGACGAGGGGGGGGGATCAGCTTCCTCCGCCACAGCCCGGAGACCCCTGCCCGTTTCCTGGCGGTGACGGATGCTTGTGCCTGTTTGTAGCCCATGATCTAGGGGCAGTTTTTTGGGGTGGTTTTGCTGGTTTTTACCAGGGCGGTGCCTCTCCACCTGCGTCTGGCACAGCCCCGCGAGGGCCTGTCCGTGTCCCGCTGTGTTAACTCCGCTGTCTCTTCTCTCCCCCGCAGGCGTGGGACCTGGGGAAGGGCTTCAAGCTCACCCAGGTCCAGCAGTCCGGGGTGCTGGTCCTGGTCTTGACCCTGCTCTCCTCGGCGGGCCTGGCGGCCCTGTGAAGGCTCCTCCCGCTCGGTGGCCTCCCGGTTTTTGGAAGATTTGTTCCGTCCTGGCCCACCTGGGGCTGCACGAGGAGAGGGAGGCGGGGGGGGGGGACACACACACACAGACTCCCCAGGAACTAGAAGCCTTTGGGGCAGGGGGGCGCTTCCCCTGCTCACGAATCTCGCGGATGATCAGAGTTGCTTTTCCTTAGCCCAGACGAAGCGCTGCGCCCAGCCGGCTGCCTCGTTGCGGCGGGAGGGGGGGGACACGGGCCAGGACCAGGGGGCTCGTGTCGCAGCATCGCGCTCCTGAGAGCCGCCCGGCTTAACCCGAGCAAACTCCAGGGCGTTTCTTTTCTCTGCCCTGTCCCCGAGCTTGGGACAATGCTGGATCTGTGTCCCCGCGGCTCCGAGTGGGCTCGGGGAGGCCGGCAGCACGCGTGTAGGCTCGGCGCAGGACAACCGTCCGCATTGAGGGCGGCCCCGCGCCAGGGGAGGGAGAGCGGGCAAAGCTGCCAACGCCAGCACCCGCGCGGGGACGGGGACATCTGGGCTGCCCGCGTGCCACCGCGGTGCTCAATCCCGACTCCTTGCCACCTAAATTCTTCTAATTCAGCCAGATTTGGGGCTCCGGGGCCCCTGCCACGTCCAGTTTTCCCGTGGGGAAGCTGCTCTGTCAGCGGCGTGCCCGGCAGGGCCGTGGTTTTCCCGGCGTGTGTTGCCAGCGGCTGTCGGCTCAGCGCTTCTTCGTCGCCCACCTTTGCAATAAAGCAGCCTCGATCCTTCACACGCGTTTGGGCTCGGCTCTTCACCGAGGAGTCAGACAAGGGGGGGGGGGGGGGTTTGCTCTGAGGTTAAGGGAGCTGCAGCTTCCCGGAGGAGCTGGGATGGAAAAACAAGCCCTTGGCTGTGTTTGGAGAGCCAGGTGCAGCGCCTGAACTTTGGAGTTTGGCTCGGGGCTTGCTGTGCGGAACGCTGCCAGCCCAGCAGAAAGGAATTTCCTACCTGGGCCGTGTTTGCGCTGGGACAGCCGCGCTCAGAGCGCAGCTTTTTGCTCCGATCCGCCCGTTTTTAAGGTTCGCCCTGCGCAGAGGAAGGCACAAAGAGGAGCCGTGCCCCGCTTTCCGTCCCAGCGAGGGTCTCGGCCCCCTTCCCGTGCGCAGCATCCGGCCGGACGCCGGCTTCACGGGGAAGGAACATCTGCTCTCCGCGGGCTTGTGGGGGGGGGGGGGAGCTGCTCTGATAAAGATCCAGCCGGGGCTGCTGCGTTCGCCTCCAGCCCCTTCCCTCCCGCTCAGCCCCTCGCCTGCCCGGCGGAGCTCAGCACCCTTTAATTAGCAGGAGGCATCCTCGCCCCGAGGAGGAGACGAGAAACCTCTCTGCTGTCACCGCGGCGGAGGGGACGCGCTGCCGAATGCCTTTCAGTACAGCTCCGTGCCCCAGCAGGAGCAATTTTCTGGGTGAAAACGGCTGTGTTTTAGCTTCAAACCAATTACTTCCTGCAGCTGCTGAAGCGGCTTTTATTCGGGAGCCACTTCAGCTTGCTGATGAGCGATTCTGTCAGGCGTGACAGCTGCTAACCAAGTTCAGCCTTCGCTGTGCCTCCGCGCCGCGCTTCGCAGGCTTTCTTTCCCCCCTGCCAGCAGTGCAGGATCCGTCCCCGCTGCCCCCCCCCCCGTCCCCCCAGTTCCCTGCTGGTGGGGAGCCCCCCGGGACGGGGGACCTGACGGTAACGGGGTTTGTGGTGCTGAGCACCGGGAGCCGCAGGTGAGACACCAAGGAACGAGACGCCAAGAAAGGGGATGAGCGGAGACACGGCACGGGGAGGGCACGGCCCCCGCAACCAAGCAGCGGGAGTTCTGCCGTGGTTTTTTTTTTAAACCTCTATTTTTTCCAATTGCTGTCAAAACACAAACACTCGGCACCGGCCTCGCTCGGTGCACTGTGAAGCGCTCTCCTGCCCCCCCCGGGTGATTTTTGGATCTCTGCTGGGAACCGGCTTGCGGGAGCTGCAGGAGAGGGGCCGAGGAGAGCCCCGGGCAGCTCAAAGCCCCCGGCGCAGCGATGCCGATCCCTTTCCCTGTGGCCCAGCTTCCCTCGCAGTGGCCGAGGCTGGGATTTGGGGTGCAGCGACACCCCCGAGATCCTCCAGGCCAGGCTGTGGGGAGCTCAGGACCCCAGCCGTGCCCCCTGCCCCCTCCTCATCCTCGCAGCGAGGCTGGCACGAAGCCGGTGGCTCCGGCGACGCGTCCCGCTCCACGCGGACATCCATGAGGCTGGGCTTACGGCAGAGCGGCACCGCGGCTTCGCTGCCGGGCTGCTCCTCCGGCAGCGATTTGGGAGAGGGCTGAGCACCCCGGGGACCCTTGCCGGACCCCTGGCCGCTCCTCGAAGGCTCCTTGGAAGCTCCTGTGTCCGACCAAGGCCCTTGGGGCTGCGTGAGGGGGATTTGCGTTACGCCCTGCTCACAGACACGGGGATGTGGGGTGGCGGAGAGGGGCGAGAGGAACGGAGGGGAGCGAGGTGCCACGGGGGGGCTCTGGGAGCAGCTCAGCATCAGCCCCGGTGCTCCGAGGTTTTCCTCCGGGCTGGGAGCTCCTCCTGCCGGCACCGCCACGAGCACGAGCCCGGCTTCGGGGGAGACGCGGGGAGCCCCGTGCCCGGAGCGAGGGGAGATGGCGGCACCGGGTGGGGAGGTGGGGGGGTACCCTGCCTGCAGCATCCCACGGGAGGAGAGAGGTCCCCCCCCCCCCCACCGTCCCCCCGCAGCTCCAACCCTGCGCCCACCTCCCCTTTCCACCCAGATTGCACAAAACTCCCCCCAAAATCACCTCCCAGCCCTGAAAACCCTCTCCCGCCCCCCCCCCTTTCCCCCCCCCGAAGCGAGGGGTCACCCGGTGTGTGTCACCCGGGGGGGACCAGGCCCCCGCCGCCGAGGGGCACCCACCTTGCCGGTGACCTCGGCCCGGAGGCCGTTGCTGGCGCTGGTGAGGGCGGCGGAGGCGCGGAGCCAGCCGGTGAGGCGGGCGGCGGCGGCGGGCGAGCGCGCCGTGAGGTTCAGCTTGGCGGGGGGAATCCTCGGGGGCATGTCCCACGTCCCCAAAAACGTGCCCCAGGGGGAGACCTGGAAGGAAAAACGGGGGGGAAAAAGGGGGGGGGCGGGATGGGGCCGGGGGGG
>NW_023311256.1:0-1496 GCF_011077185.1 Oxyura jamaicensis | reverse complement strand
AGTGATCAGCAAGACTCATTCACCTTTTAATAGTCCCATATGGCCAGTGCGAAAGTCTAATGGGGAGTGGAGACTAACCGTGGACTATCGTGGCCTGAATGAGGTCACACCACCACTGAGTGCTGCAGTGCCGGACATGCTAGAACTCCAGTACGAACTGGAATCAAAGGCAGCCAAGTGGTACGCCACAATTGATATCGCTAATGCATTTTTCTCCATCCCTCTAGCAGCAGAGTGCAGGCCACAGTTTGCTTTTACTTGGAGGGGAGTCCAATATACTTGGAATCGGCTGCCCCAGGGGTGGAAACATAGCCCTACCATTTGCCATGGACTGATCCAGTCTGTGCTGGAGCAGGGGGAAGCTCCTGAACATCTGCAGTACATCAATGACACCATTGTGTGGGGTGACACAGCAGAGGAAGTTTTTGAGAAAGGGAAGAAAATAGTCCAAATCCTTCTGAAGGCCGGTTTTGCCATAAAACAAAATAAAGTCAAAGGACCTGCACGAGAGATCCAGATTTTAGGAATAAAATGGCAAGATGGACATTGTCAAATCCCAATGGACTGATCAACAAAATAACAGCTATGTCTCCACCAACTAGCAAGAAGGAAACACAAACTTTCCTAGGTGTCGTGGGGTTTTGGAGAATGCACATTCCAAATTACAGTCTGATTGTAAACCCGCTCTACCAAGTAACCCGTAAGAAGAATGATTTTGAATGGGGCCCTGAGCAACGACAAGCTTTTGAACAAATTAAGCAGGAAATAGTTCATGCAGTAGCCCTTGGGCCAGTCCGAACGGGACCAGATGTAAAGAATGTGCTCTACACCGCAGCCGGGGAGAATGGCCCCACCTGGAGCCTCTGGCAGAAAGAACCTGGGGAAACTCGAGGTCGACCCCTAGGCTTTTGGAGTCGGGGATACAGAGGATCTGAGGCCCGCTACACTCCAACCGAAAAGGAGATATTGGCGGCATATGAAGGAGTTCGATCTGCTTCGGAAGTGGTCGGTACTGAAGCACAGCTCCTCCTGGCACCCCGACTGCCAGTACTGGGCTGGATGTTCAAAGGAAGGGTCCCCTCTACACATCATGCAACTGATGCTACATGGAGCAAGTGGGTTGCACTGATTACTCAGCGGGCTCGAATAGGAAACCCCAGTCGTCCGGGAATCTTGGAAGTGATTATGGACTGGCCAGAAGGCAAATACTTTGGGATGTCATCAGAGGAGGAGGTGGTCCGTGCTGAGGAAGCTCCACTGTACAACAAGCTACCAGAAAATGAGAAGAGATATGCCCTGTTCACTGATGGGTCCTGTCGCATTGTGGGAAAGCATCGGAGATGGAAGGCTGCTGTATGGAGTCCTACACGATGAGTTGCAGAAGCTGCTGAGGGAGAAGTTGAATCGAGTCAGTTTGCAGAAGTGAAAGCCATCCAGCTGGCTTTAGATATTGCTGAACGAGAAAAGTGGCCAGTTCTCTACCTATACACTGATTC
>NW_023311255.1:0-4338 GCF_011077185.1 Oxyura jamaicensis | reverse complement strand
AATGTTGATTGCTTTAATATCAAGTCTGCTGTGTCTGTATTCCAAACTGAATTTTATAGCACGTTACTTGCTGTATGTGATCCCTGTCGTGCTGTTTATCCTTTCCGGGCCCTGGTTTAAGATCGTTATGGTACTGTGCTGTGTAGGAATAGCTTACGATATGATGAAATATCTGGCCATGACTCTAACTTGGTATTTGTACGCAGCACTGTCGTCGACTCTGTACTTTGGAAACTATATCTCGGAAACTATTAACAATTACACCTACTGCCTTTTTCCATCAGGGAGCCAGTCTGTGAAGGGGACAGGGAAAGATATTTTTCCTTACTTGTTCACTCTCCCTTTCTCCTTCAGCACCCTCTTATCCCCCAAGCTAGTTACGATAGCTCTCCAAGATGTTGAATATCCTTGGGATACTCAGACCAGCATGTTCTTGTTGTTATGTCTCTTGAATGCGCTTCAGGTTTTGTTCATGGT
The DNA here is from genome assembly GCF_011077185.1 of Oxyura jamaicensis. Lineage (NCBI taxonomy): Eukaryota > Metazoa > Chordata > Aves > Anseriformes > Anatidae > Oxyura > Oxyura jamaicensis. Next base: position 3,861 of record NW_023311255.1, on the reverse strand, counting down.
TAAACAACTACTTAGGAATCTCATGCAGAGATCTGTCCTGAGGCGGGATAATTGTGAGTGGCAGGGAGTGTGGGAGGATATGGGCAGGTTTCTAGAGCAGTGGGCACCTCCGATGTTTTGGAGATTCACCCCTGAACAACTGCAAAATCCTAAAGAACTGGTAGAATGCTTGCAAAAAGAGTGTCATGACTCTGGCAGTTCCAAAGTGACACAACTCACTGTAGCATGTTGGGGCCTGGCCTATGCCTATCGAGCTGCAATTGATGCTACTATGAACCGAGTGACAGACCCTGCAGCCACTCCAGCTCCTGCTCCGGCAGCCGCTCCAGCTCCTGCTCCTGCAGCCGCTCCAGCTCCCACTCCTGCAGCCGCTCCAGCTCCTGCTCCTGCAGCCACCCCAGCTCCTGCTCCGGCAGCCGCTCCAGCTCCTGCTCCGGCAGCCACTCCTGCAGCCACCCCAGCTCCAGCTCCTGCAGCCGCTCCTGCAGCCGCTCCAGCTCCTGCAGCTCCAGCTCCTGCAGCTCCTGCAGCCGCTCCAGCTCCTGCTCCTGCAGCCGCTCCAGCTCCTGCAGCTCCAGCTCCTGCAGCTCCTGCAGCCGCTCCAGCTCCTGCAGCTCCTGCAGCCGCTCCAGCTCCTCCTCCTGCAGCCGCTCCAGCTCCTGCTCCTGCAGCCGCTCCAGCTCCAGCTCTTGCAGCCGCCCCAGCTCCTGTGGCTGGGCCAGAGAAACGAGCCGTAGCAGTGCAAGTTGCCCCTGCAGAGGGTGTTCCAACCCCTGTGGCAGACCCTGTGGTTGGGTCAGAGAAACGAGCTGTAGCAGTACAAGTTGCCCCTGTAGACAAGGTGAAAAAATGGTATAGAGACTCAGGTCGTTTAGAACGCAGAGAGTCTTCTGCTAAGTCTAGGTGTAGAGAAGACGAGGTTGGACTATCAGAGGAGCAGGAGGATGAAGATGGGGATGTTGAAAAATCAACAGTAGTTACCCGAAACCTATACCAGCGTGAGCTACGAGATGTGCGAAAAGATTTTGGTCGCTGCATAGGTGAGCAGCTTGTCACCTGGCTGCTCCGGTGCTGGGATACCGGAGCCAATTGTGTGGAATTAGACGGCAAGGAAGCCAGGCGGCTGGGATCCCTTGCTAGAGATGCAGGCATTGACAAAGCAATTGCAGATGGAGCACGATCTCACAGCCTCTGGAGGCGTCTCCTGTATGCTGTAAGGGAAAGGTTTCCCTACAAGGAAGAACTTGTATGTCTGCCAGGCAAGTGGACCACTATGGAGAAGGGAATCCAGTACCTGAGGGAATTAGCCGTACGGGAGGTGATTTATGAGGACCCAGACAATGGACAAGTACCCACAGATCCAGATGAAGTCAGGTGCACTCGACCCATGTGGCGGAAGTTTGTACGGAGTGCACCATCATCATATGCCAGCTCATTGGCAATAATGGCCTGGAAAGAGGATGAGGAACCCACAGTGGGTGATGTGGCTAAACAACTCCGGCAGTACGAAGAAAGCCTCTCCTCTTCCCTACAGGCCTGCGTCTCGGCTGTGGAGAAACTTTCTGAAAGCGTCCATCAACTAAAAGAGAATACTTTGGATAAACTTTCTGAAAAGGTCCACCACCTTGAAGAGAGATTATTTTCCTCCCCTCCTGTACAAACCAATGTCTCTGCTATTAGGGGTAAGCGCTCATCCGCGCAAGGAAGACAATATGGTGGATACACACCTCGGGCCATCCTGTGGTTTTACCTACGTGACCATGGAGAGGACATGAGAAAATGGGATGGAAAATCCACCGCGACCCTAGAGGCACGGGTACGTGAGTTGCAAAAGAAAACAATTGGGAAAAAGGGGGTCTCTGAAAAGTTTGCTGCTCCAACTTCCAGCAGGCAGTCCTTTAAACACAGGAATGAAGATTCTGACGAGGATTAGAGGGGCCCTGCCTCCAGCCAGGGGGAGGAAAGGGACAATCGAGTTTATTGGACTGTGTGGATTCGATGGCCTGGCACATCAGACGCACAGAAGTATAAGGCTTTAGTAGACACCGGTGCACAATGTACTCTAATGCCATCAAGCTATACAGGGCCAGAGCCCATCAGTATTTATGGAGTGACGGGGGGATCCCAGCAATTAACTGTATTGGAAGCTGAACTGAGTCTAACTGGGAATGAGTGGCAAAAACACCGTATTGTGACTGGCCCGGATGCTCCATGCATCCTTGGCATAGACTATCTTAGAAGAGGATATTTCAAGGACCCGAAAGGCTTCCGCTGGGCTTTTGGCATAGCTGCCTTAGAGACAGAGGGCATTGAACAATTGTCTACCTTGCCCGGTCTTTCAGAGGACCCTTTTGTTGTGGGGTTGCTGAGGGTCGAAGAACAGCAAGTGCCAATTGCTACTACAACTGTGCACCGGCGGCAATATCGCACCGACCGAGACTCCCTGATTCCCATCCATGAGCTAATTCGTCAGCTGGAGAGCCAAGGAGTGATCAGCAAGACTCATTCACCTTTTAATAGTCCCATATGGCCAGTGCGAAAGACTAATGGGGAGTGGAGACTAACCGTGGACTATCGTGGCCTGAATGAGGTCACACCACCACTGAGTGCTGCAGTGCCGGACATGCTAGAACTGCAGTACGAACTGGAATCAAAGGCAGCCAAGTGGTACGCCACAATTGATATCGCTAATGCATTTTTCTCCATCCCTCTAGCAGCAGAGTGCAGGCCACAGTTTGCCTTTACTTGGAGGGGAGTCCAATATACTTGGAATCAGCTGCCCCAGGGGTGGAAACATAGCCCTACAATTTGCCATGGACTGATCCAGTCTGCGCTGGAGCAGGGGGAAGCTCCTGAACACCTGCAGTACATCGATGACATCATTGTGTGGGGTGACACAGCAAAGGAAGTTTTTGAGAAAGGAAAGAAAATAATCCGAATCCTTCTGAAGGCCGGTTTTGCCATAAAACAAAATAAAGTTAAAGGACCTGCACGAGAGATCCAGTTTTTAGGAATAAAATGGCAAGATGGACGTCGTCAAATCCCAATGGATGTGATCAACAAAATAACAGCTATGTCTCCACCAACTAGCAAAAAGGAAACACAAACTTTCCTAGGTGTCGTGGGGTTTTGGAGAATGCACATTCCAAATTACAGTCTGATTGTAAACCCGCTCTACCAAGTAACCCGTAAGAAGAATGATTTTGAATGGGGCCCTGAGCAACGACAAGCTTTTGAACAAATTAAGCAGGAAATAGTTCATGCAGTAGCCCTTGGGCCAGTCTGAACAGGACCAGATGTAAAGAATGTGCTCTACACCGCAGCCGGGGAGAATGGCCCCACCTGGAGCCTCTGGCAGAAAGAACCTGGGGAAACTCGAGGTAGACCCCTAGGCTTTTGGAGTCGGGGATACAGAGGATCTGAGGCCCGCTACACTCCAACCGAAAAGGAGATATTGGCGGCATATGAAGGAGTTCGATCTGCTTCGGAAGTGGTCGGTACTGAAGCACAGCTCCTCCTGGCACCCCGACTGCCAGTACTGGGCTGGATGTTCAAAGGAAGGGTCCCCTCTACACATCATGCAACTGATGCTACATGGAGCAAGTGGGTTGCACTGATTACTCAGCGGGCTCGAATAGGAAACCCCAGTCGTCCGGGAATCTTGGAAGTGATTATGGACTGGCCAGAAGGCAAATACTTTGGGATGTCATCAGAGGAGGAGGTGGTCCGTGCTGAGGAAGCTCCACTGTACAACAAGCTACCAGAAAATGAGAAGAGATATGCCCTGTTCACTGACGGGTCCTGTCGCATTGTGGGAAAGCATCGGAGATGGAAAGCTGCTGTATGGAGTCCTACACGACG
>NW_023311254.1:4556-10855 GCF_011077185.1 Oxyura jamaicensis | reverse complement strand
TTTGTATGCAGGTGAAACCTTCATAGAAAGAGCAAGGCAGCAAGGCAAGAAAATCCTGAAATGCAGTCTGTGTTGCTTCATGATGTGGTCTCCATGAAAGGGTGCAGGGAGTTCCGACATCACAGAAAAGTGTCATTGTATGCAGATGTTCCTGGGCCAAGCGTAGGGAGCATTAAACCTTAACACTGTCAGAGATCTCTCAAAGGCTTTATTGTGGCTAAAATGCTAAAAAAGCTGAGGTAACTAGCAGGCAGAAACTGGCTAGCAGTTTGAGTGTAGAAGTCACTAGATTTGAGGTCAGAGTGTTATTGTTCCCAGAATCGCTGTAGTTCCCAGAACTCCTTGACAGGGTGAAGGAGAAGGAATTGGACTTCTAAGATAAGCATTTTCTTTTTCCTTGTGTCCTGCTTATAACTGCCTGTAGGAGAAAGATCAACGAAGTTTTCTGGTTTAGGACAACGGAACAACTGGGCATCTGTGAGGGAAACGGAGCACCCCTGGATGCTCTCAGTGCCACCTGCTGCCATCTTCTGGTCGCCGTGCCGCAAACAGCTCACAGCGGTTCGCGTGGGCCAAGGTTTTGCCCCGAACTGTAACCGTGAGCAATGCCATCCACTTCTTATTTCAGAACACCCTTAATGGTCTCTGCCTTTCTTGGAAGGCTCTGCAGGCAGAGTTTGAAGCTCTTTTTTCTTTTCTTTCTTTTCCCCTCCATAATGATTAGTAAAACGGGAAGTCTTAACCCCTGTGCCCCAGGTTGGAAGGGGGTTCGTTTTCCCAGAGCAGATGGTCAGGTCCCAACTCTCTTATATGGAGAAGCAGCACTGTCTTCCTATGGTCTCCCTCTTGTGCTTTTTACTTACTCTGAAGCTACTTCTTGACAAACAAGTGCGCTCAGTTCTGTGAGAGCTGGGGCAAAAGCTAAGTTTCAGACCTTTATCTTCCCAACAGCAAGAAAGTCGCAATAACCTTAATAGACAAGAGACCTTGATGGCAATTCAAGAACAGCATTTTGATTTCTGCCGTTGCATATGAAAACTCCTACAACATTGAGTCTTTTACCTGAGCTGTTTGAATTGTGTGACCTTGGGAATCCTGACTATTAATTTTAAACATAGACCTCTATTTTTCAATATGCTAAAGAAATCCAGGAAAACCAAATCCAATGGATCTGTAAAATACTGCCGTCCAAACATTTCTTATGCTCAGAGGTTCCTGTTGTTCGAGAGAAGACCATGTAATCAGAGACCTCAATTCATGGAGCCCTTGCAAGCAGCAATGCCACAAAAGCAGCATACTTCATAGATACTAATTTGGATGTGTGACTGCTTACAGAGATGGAAGCTTTAAAAATCACATGGCATTGATGCTATGAAGTCAGGGCGACTGGAAATCAACAAGAATTTGCTATTAATACCAGGAGACAAATATAAAATTGAACACATTCCTGTCAGTGGTCCGGGCATCTGAAAACACGCTGTTTCTGAAGTGACCTCATGCATGAAGGAGAGTCGACTTCCCGTCACCCCAAAGAGTGGTTCTAAAACTCCACAACTACAGCAAATACAATATTCTCAGAACACAAACAAACAAACAAACAAACAAAAGGCAAAGCTCTAGGTCCATGAGATATTGCTTCTCTTCTAAGCAGCATGGTTTAGCTCCTCCACACCTCTGCTAGAGGTGACCTGGAGGGAAGGAAAGCAACTCCAGCTGCCACCCTTCTTTGGCAGGCACTGCCTCTGCATTTCCTCAGGCTGCCAGGTACACTGAAATTTGCTATCCCAAAATCCCTTGATTTGTGGGAGAGTACATAGCGCATAAATAAAAAGCAGGGAAACAGGAGAGGTTGGGATTTGCCTTAACTGGCATCTCTCTGGCTCCTTAGAGACCTGAAGTTTCTTCAACTAGGGGAGGAATATGGGGCTAAGGGGAAGACCTGCCTTTACTGTTTCCGTTGGAAGTGTGAAGCCCTCTTTGGGCAATGTGAGCAGGGAAAGGACCTAAAAGTGATTAAATGACACGTTGGTATGAGTTTCTTCATTTAATAAAAATAAAAATAACAACAATAACATCAGCTCCAACAACAACAACAAAACGTGTCACCTGGCAAGCTCCCTGTACTGCTACAGAAAGCCAAGAAGGCTGAACTTGCAGAAATCACAAAGAAAGGTCTCTGGGAGTTTTCAGTCTTGAAGGAAGGCACTTGAAGAGACCTCGGGATCCACATCCAGGCAGAGAACGTTGCTTGCATTGCCTCTGGAGTGAAGTACAGCAGACACAGTGCCCCAGCCAGCAATATCCTGCAGCTGTTCTCGAGATGTTCTCGAGGCATGTCTCCCTCACAGTCCTGCCCAGACAAACCTGTCCCAGGCAGCCACACCCCAGGGACCTGTTTCTTGCTTAGCCATAGAAGCCATCGGGCTGGGATTGGCATTCCTCCCGTCTGGGTCACTCTCCACCTTGACCTGCCCAACAGGGAAGGAGAGGGAAGGGGAAGAGAACGAGGAACCAGAAGGCACATGAAAAGTACGTGGAAGGCGAGGGAAAATGCGGGTTTTGGTTGGAGAGAAAAGCCAAGAGCACTGGGACTGTTCAGCCTGGAGGAGGTGCAGTGAGGTCAACCTGAGAGGCTGTGGACTCTCCAGCTGTGGAGCTCTTCCAAACCCAACCCAGGCCAGGGCAACCTGCTGTAGCTGACCCTGCTCGAGCAGGTGGTCTGGATGAGCTCAGAAGGCTCCTTGTGTCTTCAGAGGTCCCATGGCTTGGCCCCGTGATCCTGAGACATGGGGAGAGGCGAGGGGAGGGAGGTTCTCTCCCCAGGAGAGGAAATGAGGGTTTGGGCTGGAGGCAGGAGGCAGCCTCTGACACAGAGAGGTCAGAGGGCAGGGCCAGGCCGCAGAGAAGGGAGAAGGCTCATCCTGGCAAGGCCAGGCATGGGGACAGGCTCTGCCATGGCAATGGGAGGAGCAGGAGCACGGTGGTCCCTGAGCCCCCTGCTGGGTGAGGTCACAGGCAGGGGGGGTGAGGTCACAGGGGGATTCCTGCCTACTGGTCCCCGGCCTTCCGGGCAGGGGCTAAAGGACCAGAGCCTGCGCAGGAGAGGGACTGGTCCGGAGCCCATCTCCAGAGGGGTGGGCACTGGGCAGCACACTTGGGGCCATCCTGCTGCACGCAGTGCGCGGACGGGCCGGCAAGGACAGGCACGGGCACAGGCAGGGGCAGGCAGGGCCTGCGGACAGAAACCAACTGCGAGGGCCAACAAGGACAGCAAGAGGAGGGGCAAGGCAGTCGGGACGCAGGGAGATCCGCCCGCGCAGCCTGGAGACGCCTCAGGATTGAGCCGCGAGCAGCATGTCCGGAGCAGAGGAGGTCTGTGCGATGCCTGAGCAGGAGCAGGAGCCTGAAGCGACGTGCTCTGGGCCCCCCCCCACAGGCAGGGGAGCAAAGGCCAAGAAGAGCCGCTCCTCCCGCTCCTCCCGGGCTGGGCTGCTCTTCCCTGTGAGCCGCATAGACAGGCAGCTGCGCAGAGGCCACTTCGCCAAGCGCCTTGGAGCCAGGGCCCCCGTCTTTCTGGCTGCTGTGCTGCAGTGGGTGACGCACAAGACCATGGACATGGCTGGGAAGATTTCCAAGAAGAGCAACCAACAGTGCATTTCCCCAGGCCACTTGCAGATGGCTGTGCGGAACAGCTCTGCGCTCAAGCAGCTCCTGCTAGGCAAGCCCAGGCACCACAGCAGGGCTGTCCCCCAAAGCCAGCGCGTGGCCTCACCCTCCAAAAAGAAGAAGGCCAAGGATAGGAGAGGAAGGCGCAGGCAACGGGCTGCACCTGCCCGTGCCACCACTGCTATCGCTGCCAAGTGAAAACAGAAATTCCTGCCCCAGACCAGCACGGCAAGGGCTGTCCCATTTTTGCCCGGCTCTTGACAAATCCACCGCTCTGGTTTAATGGTCCAATAAAAGCCCTTGAAATGCTATGTTGTGCCTGGGGCTTGCCTTGTGGATGCTGGGCAGTGGAGTGGGGAGTGGGAGGATGGGGGACAGCAAGGAGGGGACACCCTGTCAGTGGACTGCTTTGTTAAACTGTGACACCTGGCAGTGTTGCAGTGGGGAAGAATCTGTGGAGGAATTGCTCAGGGTCCCAATCTGCCTTTCAGCATTTTGACAGCAGCTGAGTTTCCAGGGCCTTCTCGCTGCACTGCCTTCCTGTCCAGGAAAGAACGGTTCCTGCACAGGAGCCTAAGCATGACAGCAGAGAGAGGCAGAGCATGTGGGGCAAAGAGGGGTCACGTGGGTGATCAAAGTGGCACCTGACAGTGACCAGAGAGCAGCAGGTCCTCCCTCAGCCCTTTGTCCATGTGACAGGGTTGTCCAAGCATGGTCTCTTCACCGCATCCCTCATTCCCTTCTAGGGAGGGCCAGGGGATGCTCCTGACGATGCAGGGCAGCTCTTGGGCCAAAGAAAAGGCACTTCTCTTCCACAGCGTTGCTCCATTCTCCCTCTCTTCTCTTTCTGCCAGGGGGAAGGGCCACCTGCCCATGGGGTCTATAAGAAGGCCTTTGGGATCAGGCTTCTTGTGGGAGCTTCTTCTCAGAGGAGCTCCCACCTGGGGGTAGGATCTGTTGGCACCATCTCAGAAAATCTCCTCCTGGCTGGTCAGATGGAGAGGTGTGTGTAACAGGCATGGCAGTTGTTGCTCTTCTTCTGGTGGTGCCTTGCCTGACACTAGAAGAAAAAGAGGCTGCTGAAGCCCATGGAGGCCAGTGCTGGACATGCTCCAAGGACTTGAGCAGCCTCTTCTCGTTTAACAGGCTCCCCCCCCCCGCTCACACCCCAGTTGGAGCACGGGCAAATACTCAGGTTCCTGATGGAGCCTGAGCAAACTGTAAGCCTCTCTTCCAGGGGGGAGGACACAAGAGACAGGCCCTCCCATGGGGTCTTCCCATCTGGGGTATCCCCCCGAGAGGGGAGCCTGGAAAGGCAGGGTAAAGAAGAGGAGGGAAGGGCATACTTGCAAGGGGGAAGTTGTGGTGGTTTTACCTTGCTGGGCAGCTGAACTCTACCATTGCTCTCTCACTTCCCCTCCTCAAAAGAAGGGGGGGGAGAAGAAAGTAAGAGGGAAAAAACAAACAAGCAAAGGCCCTGCAGAAGCACAGAGAGAGGAAAAAAAAATTACTCTCTACTTCCCATCAATGAGTGACACTTGGCCACGTCCTGGCAAGCAGGGCCTCAATACACATAGGACAGATGTCTTCATAACAAGAGCCCCTGCTCTCCTTCCCCTTTCCCACCTTTTTTTGCTGAGTGTGACACCATATGGCATGGAATATCCCTTTGGTCAGCTGCCCTGGTGATGTCCCTTCCCCACCTCTTGCCCACCCCCAACCTACTGGCCCTGGGGAGCTTTGGAGGGAATCTTGATGCTGTGCCAGCACTGCTTAGCAATAGACACAACACTGGTGTGATACCAGTGCTGTTCTAGCTACAAGTGCAGACAACGGCACTGTATGGGCCACTGCAGGGAAAGTTAACTCCATCCCAGCCAGACCCACAAGTGTGTTTTCTAGTTTCCATAGACAAATGCATTCCATTCAAAACTTTTCAAGCAAACTCAAACTTCAGAGAAGGGCAGGGGTGAGGTACTATTTGAAAAGCATTTCTGAATAAAGAGGAATGTGCAATCTATGCCTATGAGAGGAATCAAAATCTTCAGACAAAAGTACAGATATACCTCCTTTTTTGCTTACTTGTTTTCAGAAGCATTGCCACAGAGTAGACCTAGAGGTGGCCAAGCACAGTGCTCAATTTGACAGAAAGTGTAAAGCACTTTGCTCAAGAAACTGTTAACTATGGAGAGTTCAAGGAGATGATATCTTTATGTTTGACCCACACTGAGGTACATTACCAAAGAACTGCACTGGACTTTGTTAAATTCTTCTCTTTCTCTCTTTCTTTCTCCCTCTCTTTCTTTCTCCCTTTCTTCCTTTTGTTCTCTCTTTCTCTTTCTCTTTCTCTTTTTCTCTCTCCTCCTTCTTCCTCTTTCTTTCTTTCTTTCTCCCTCTCTTTCTTTCTTTCTTTCTTTCTTTCTTTCTTTCTTTCTTTCTTTCTTTCTTTCTTTCTTTCTTTCTTTCTTTCTTTCTTTCTTTCTCTTTCTCTCTCGTGTTTCTTCGTTCCTTCGTTCCTTCTTTCCCTCTTTCTCTTTCTTTCTCTCTTTCTCTCCCTCTCTCCCTCTCTTCCTCTCTTCCTCTCTATCTCTTCCCTTCCCTTCCCTTCCCTTCCCTTCCCTTCCCTTCCCTTC
>NW_023311254.1:0-4456 GCF_011077185.1 Oxyura jamaicensis | reverse complement strand
ATGAAACTTCAAAATTACAGGCCTCCTCACTGCTTGCAACATCTCTGCTAATGACCAAGTATCTCCAGCTCTAAGGTGGGAAGAAGACCGCCTTGCAGTACAAGATCCTGCAGCTGAGCAGTCATACACACAGCCTGTGTCCTTCCCAGAGCTGAACTGATTCTCAGACCTTTGCGCTAGGACTCTGCAAGGCCCCAGAGTAAGGACACTGTTGCAGAAGGCCCTTTCTTCGGCAGTCTTTGCCAAGCATGTGGGTGGCAGAAGGAAGACTTCTAGTCCAAATGAGGGAGGTTGCTTCCAATGCACAGGGCATTAAGGGAGAATCCTTAGCAGTCGGATTGAGAAGGGAACAGGAGATGTAGGCACAGGCAAGCTTTGGAAGAGCAGAGGGACCAAGAGAAGGCACGTATAGACCTGCTGTAAACAGCATCAGATGTTTTCAGAGCCTTCAAGGACAATGAAGGGAGAGAATGTGAGTGCGAAGAAAGAAAGGAGAGGAATGCAGAGAGGGAAAGGTTTCAGCAATGGCACAGGACTGCAGCTTTAATATGTTGGAGGAAAGGGCGTGCTGGAGCTGTAGAGGATATTTCCACGTCCAGTGTGGGAAATTGAGAGAGGACAACAGCACATATTTGCTGGGCAAGACTGAGGAAGAGCTATAGGCAGTGACTGGGAAGAGCCCTCTGTGTTGCAGCTCTCATGCACAGGAAAGTAAAAAGGGGCCATTCTGGTCCTCCAGAAGCTCCAAGTGACCCTTGATTCTCAATCCTGGTTGCAGTTTGTTGGCCCTAACCAGAGTACCAAATCTTTGGATTCAGAATAACACTAGCGCGAGTTGAGCTTTTATTCCTGACAAGTAGCCATTAAAATAAGTGAGATTAAAGAAAGCAAGAGATGAGGTGTGTTTCCCAGAGAAGCTGAAATGATTCTGCTGGAAAGAAAGCCTTTTGCACTTCTTCAAGATGGCACGGAGGTGGGAGGTGTAGAAATACCTTTATACTAATTGGGATTAATAATGAGATACAAAACTTTTTGTGATCTCTCTACTGAATAAGAACCAGAGGTTGTTTTCATGTATTGTTGCACTGAACTGTCTGCATGGGTTCCTGTGGTGCAGTTTTGTTAGCATGTGTCTCATGGAGGGCTCACTGAGCTCTGGAGGCAAAAGCGAGTGCTGCGCGCCAAACATGCATCTAGAACCTAAAGGCAGGCTTGGTTTAACCACCTCAATTCCTTTTTGCCTATTTCCAGGAAGCCAGACGGGGTCTCTGAGTGCTGAGAGTGTTCCCTGAGCTTTCTCAGGCACATGCTCAGATTTGAGTGTACAGCTTTGTAACTGAGCTTTCCCAAGAGCAAGAGACCTTCTGCCTCTCCAAGGGTGCCATTCTGCCTCCTCCTGTGGGTAACGCAATGCACTCTTTGTCTTCCAATGACGCTCTAGCAGTGGCACGGTTGCACTGTGTCCAGGCCTGTGAGAGCAGTGCAGCTGGAGGGCACGGCCATGTACTTGTGCCACCTCCGATCCGTGTTGCCTGAGCACAAAAGGAGCACAGCCTATGCACGGGCAGACCATGCCTGACGAGGGGCCCTGGGTGGGTGCCCAGGCTCCTGGTTTCTGCACAAAGCCACAGGGCAGTCGATTCACTAATGCCATTACTCACTCCAGCAAGACAGCCAGTGAGGAAGCGGAGGAGACAGGCAGCAGCTGTAGCGTGGTTGATTTTCCCACCTTTGAGAAACGTGTGAGTCCCTCATCAGGTGGTGAGAGTCACAGATAAAACTCGGGGTCTTCTTCCCCGACTACATCTGCCATGCTGCCCTGCCCTGCACCCATGCTTGCAGCAGCACTGCTGAGAGACCCTTAGGCCTCGGCAGAGGGGGAGCACGGCAGAGTGGGTGGTGCAGGCTGCCTGTGGCCAAGGGGGGCAGAGCTGCAAATGGTCATCATTGGTCTTTGTCTTGAGGGAGGGACTGTGTGCTGCTGCGTTGACTTTGCTCACAGCCCTGGGGACTTCATGAAGTGTTCCTTGGATGTTCTGTGTGGCTAGCCCCCAACATCATCCCCAGCAGACAGAAATGCTTTCCAAAACAAGAACTCTTTAACAACCTCCACCGTGGCCTTCAGCTGCTGCACAACAACGACACTGGGGAGTTTATCATCAGAGCCCCCCGTGCGATTATCAGAAGCCCCGTCAGGCTTGTTATCATTTATGTTCTGACTCCTTAATGATGCCTCATGCGGCTCATCTCTTGACAGAGGCTCCATTACCCATAGCACTGAGTAGGGCCCTGCATCCCACTGGCTCAGTTCAGGCTAGGGCAATGCATTGGCTTTTGGGGAAGTCAGGCACAACCGCTGCTCCTGTAGCATTTGTTGCCTGGTCACCATCAGATAAAAGTTGGCGTTTCGCCTGTTCTTAGCTTACCTTTTGGCTCCCCTTCTCATCCATTTCCTTCCCCATTCTTCCACCTGTTTCACAATCCACCCCTGCTCGCTGGAAGAGAGCCATTTTCACCCTTCTTTTGTACTGTGCAGTAGTGCTTCTTTTGCCATCTTAGGGCTCAAGTGGATCTGATTTGCAGCTGTACAAACACTCTGAAACCCCTCTCCAAATCCCAGAGGCTGTCAACTAAGGACCAAACCAAACAGAGATCCCTGTTGAGAAAACTACCAGAGACTGTGCAGGACTGTAGATGGGGGGAAAGAAATGCTCTTCTGAGCACCTCATTGTGCAACATACCAAACACTGGCTGCAATTCAGATGCTTAGATGCCCTGGTGTTCCTGGCCTTTGTTGAGCCGTGAAAGGTGAAGCTGCTGAGGTCCTGGCCTGTGACGGCAATACAATAATGCCTTGTGATTAGAAGGAAGGTCTTGAAATAAAGACGTCTTGAAAGAAAGACACCTGTATCTTGTGCGCTTGCTTTGGGTCAGCTGTGTGAAGTCCAGGGGAAAATAACAGTGGGGCAGAGTGCATGTTCACGCTTGTGTGGCCAAACGGAGTCATATTAGCAAGGACTTGCGCTCAGGAGGTTAAATCCAAATAATTTCAAAAGCAAAACATGGCTAAAATCTAATCTTCCTCCTAGTGATTCCCGTCAATGTCCTAATGAGGAAGGACTTGGGGGAGAGGAGTGGAAGTAAGCCTCAAGCCCGAGGAGAAAAAGCCCTTGAGCAAGGTGTTGGATGAGCATACTGGAGATATATACCATTCCCTCGAGCCCCAGTATGGGTGTGTCCAGCCAGACCAGGCACTCGGCAGGACAGTGTTTTGCTGAATTAAAAAGCTCCCTGTTGCTACTGAAAGCTTCTGGTTCTGCTGAGCTGAAGCAGCGCCAGGCGCCAAAAGAGTCCTTCTCCATCTTTGTTGAACCCCTATGTAAAGCAGTAGGGAGTAACAGAGCCAGTGTGTTTCCCTGCATTCAGAGAACCAGCACACTCCAAATGAACAAGGTGTTCCTCAATCGCACACCAAGTGGCCAAAAGGAGAAGAGTCACATGTCCAGCCGTGCTCTCTGACAGTCTCAGCTTTTAACAGAGCATTAATGGGCATGGAGCTAATGGCCACCAACTGAGGGGCCCAGAGGCACCTTGTGCCACAGGTGCGATGGAACTCCAGGAGCTTTGTCGCCGGAGGAAAGGTCATCCACAGGTGGGCACAAGGAGACTCCTACTTTACTGAAGGGCTCTGCACCCACCTGGGTCATAAGGATAAGACCATTCTTCCCTCCACAAGGTGGTAGAAAAGAGAAACTGGCAAGAATGATGTGAAGGTTGTGCAAAGTACCTTGTGTCTGGAGTTGCCATGCTTCAGGAATGGCGAGCAGGAACACAGGAGCCAAGAAGTCCCTTCCAGTCTAACTTGTTCTATGACTTGGTGCATGCCAAAATTATCTCTGTCTCTGAACTGCAAGCAAATGGGAGGATAAGAGTATAATAAAGGCTGTGCAGCTGTGTTACAGACCCAGATGCTCAAATACTGTAGGTAGCACACTAATCCTTTCGTTATCAGTACTTCACAATGTTCTCCTCAGCTACCTCACCATGTCCCTCCCATCCTCTGTGAAATGGTGCAGCAACATATAGACGTCACTTTGATGGTGACTTTTAATGGGTTAGAGATTTGTTTGTGGCAATGTTGCCTTGGGAGGGGGATTTTGCTTCCTCATTCATCTCTGTGTTCTAGAAACAGACGCACTGTCTGCCTATAACTTCTGCAGGGTTGAACTAGGAATGAACTACTGCATCTTGTTCGTCCGTGCTCAGGGTGGAATAGGAGGAATGGTCTCGTCTGGTAGATGAACAAGTCTTCAAACCAGACAGAAATCAACTAACCATTTTTGACATTTAGCATGTTCATAAGAGTGAGCAGAGTCATGGCTGTCTACTGTTGCTGAAGAGTGTGCTAGCCTTCCCATTTCTCCTATCTTGAAAGAGGACAGATGTCTCAATTGCT
>NW_023311253.1:0-6506 GCF_011077185.1 Oxyura jamaicensis | reverse complement strand
TTTTTTTTTTTAATCTTTCTTTTTCATCAGGAAGGAGGGAGAATGGATAAAGTTTTTAAAGGCATTCAACTTGTATTTAATTGGGAATTTTCTAGCATAGAATGTGCAAAATGAACTAATTTCTGCAGGTATTTTGAAACGCCTATACAATTTTACTTAAATGAAACTTGCTTATGATACTTTGCTCTTGAAAAGTAAATCTGTTGTTCCTTCAGTTCTTATGGAAGCACAATCACTATTTGAATTCTTTCCCGTGGAACTTTTTCACCAAAGGTGGTCCAACATCTTGGTCCAGCTATGGATTTTCATAAGTTGGCATTGGACTGTTCAGGCCAACAGGCTGCTGCGGATTTATTTCTCTCAAGCTGACAATATTCTGATTTAGCTTCTCTTGGTAAGGAGTGCCTACTATATCTATTAATTCCTCCCAAAATGTTGTCTGTCTTTGAAAAGCACAGGCTGCTTCAGGAATTCTTTGATCTTGTAAGTCCTTATGCACTCTTGTAAATGCATAGGAATTGACTTAGAAGTTGATATCACTAAAGAACAGGGGTATTGGATTGGTGGTATCAAAGACAATTTATTCTGAGCTTTCAGTTTTCAACTAGAAAGTACTCTTCTGCTGGAGAATAGAAAACAGGTAGATGGCAGGAAACAAATCAAGTTTAATCATAGGAGGAGAACACAGTTCTTGCCTTTCAGTATGAAACTAGGATTTGTCTCTGCACACACACTTAGCTTTATGTCTACGTCATTAAATATGCAAGCACTCCGTGCTACCTTTGGCAGCTAAGACAGGTTACTGAAGTAAGTGGATCTTGAGATAACTGTGGATTGGAGTGACTTGTTGATGTCTTCAGTGGCCTGAGTCAAGGCCAGCTCTTGTCGTCTTACAGATGCAGTTCATCTCAGGAAAAAAGTCAATATAGATATGACTTGAAGAACATTATACACAGTCTTAATGTCCTGACCTCATGGTGTTTGCTGTCTAACACTGTTAGTCAAACAAAGTCATCCTGTCTTTGATAATGTCTCTTACCACAGTAGCCATGTTATCATAACTGTGCAATTTGATTTCATTAAAGATTTTATTGCATTGAGGATTAATGAGATTCGATTAAGATAATTTTAAATATTACTTACAATTTGTAGGGCAATTTTTAATAGGCATGGTAATTACTACATGAAAATGGCCTAAAAAAAAGATAGAATGAAAGATGATAGAGTATCTAGGCTTTTGAAGCTTTGCTGCACTGGACTGGACAATAATGTTCTCCGTCAAATGTATTACATGCCTTTTGTTACACTTTTCCCATTGTTGCTTTTCAGCAATTACTAGGAATAACATCAAGCACCATAGGGAGATGCAGATCCTGCAGGACATAGATCAACCCTTTTGTTTCTTTCATTGATCAAAGGAGGTGGAAATGCAATCTGGGCTCCAGAGTTAAGGATGGGAAGGTTTCTAACAGAAGATGCTTGCTCTTTCAAGTATTTGCATTATGTCCGTCCATGGGGTACTCCAAGCGGATGCTAAAATGATACTAGAGTTCTTCATGTATTTTTTAATTCTCCAGGTTTTCAGTCAGACATAGCGTGCATTTCCTGAAGGAATAGGTCTTTTTGCAATTCTGTGGGAAACAGAGAGGATGGAATCAAATTACCCTGATTACTTCTGTAATAAAATGAACTTACTCCATCAACTGCTCTTGCAATATGCAAATGGTAGGATGATGACAGCTAATGTCTGCAATCTAAGCCAGATATTAACATCAACAATACGGATTGAAGGTGCTTGTGAAATACTCTTTGGCATTCGTTTTAAATTTGGAGTTATATTACTACTGAAAATAAAGCTTTTTTGTTTCTAGCTATTTACCAGGACACACTGCTGGCTCATGGTCAACCTGTCGTCTACCAGGACCCCCAGGTCCTTCTCTGCAGAGTTCCTCTCCAGCAGGTCCTCCCCCAGCCTGTACTGCTACTTCCGGTTGTTCCTTCCCAGGTGCAGGACTCTACACTTGCTCTTATTAAACTGCATCTGGTTTCTCCCTGCTCTGCCGATCACCACCCTCTGAGCTCGGCCAGTCAGCCAGTTCTCAAGCCACCTCACTGTCCACTCATCTATCCCACACTTTCTCAGCTTTGCTAGCAGGATGTCATGGGAGGCAGGATCGAAAGCCTTGCTAAAGTCAACGTAGATGACATCCACTGCTCTCCTCCCATCTACCCAGCTGGTGATGCCATCATAGAAGGCAAAGAGGTTGGTTGAGCATGACTTCCCCTTGGTGAATCCATGCTGACCACTCCTCATAACATTCTTCTCTTCCAATTGCTCAGAGATGGCATCCAGAACAAGCTGCTCCAACACCTTTCCAGGGACAGAGGTGAGACAAATCTTCTGGACAATCTTCCGGAGAGCCACAGAGGTCCAAATTTCTACAGCGGAATTCATTGCTTCTTCTGACTCCATGGAGAAAAAAAAAAAAAAAAAAAAAGAAAAAAGAAAAAAAAGAAAAAAAAAAAGTTTTCATGGGGATTTTTCTCAAAATTGCACATTAATATAAATGAACATTGCTTATTACTCTAGTGGTACGTATTCATTTTCCCATGAAGGTCCTCTAAGACCAAAGAAAAGTTCCTATTTGAATTTTGGCAAAAGTATATCTTGAGAAATTTGTCAGTTAAAGGCAATTCCAATGGATGTAGCTGTCCTGTGCAGTTTAACATTGTAGAGTCTGTTTGGAGTCTGATGCAATCTAGTTTCTAGGTCTTTCCCACATTATGAAGAGGTTTTGAAAGACCGGTAGTGAAAGAATGAAAGAATTAAGATGGGTTCAATTGTTTAGTTAGTCATCTCACAAACATGATCCTAACTAGGAATCAACCTAGAATTGCTGTCGTAGTATCCTTGTTAGAAGGATAAACCAGGCTTGGCAAGAGATCCTGTTCATCATGACACTATAACCACAGCAAAAATAAATGGTTCTCTTGAGTTACAATTGGAACAGGGTAGCCAAGGTATTTTCAAGTGAACAAATACAGCTTGTTACATGCTTGGAAAAAGGTGAAGGTAGACTATTATGTTGTCCACATTCAGAAAGAACAGTTTTGAAGAGCAAATTCAGTATTTGGCATAAAAAAAATAACACCTAATGTTTGAGTTTACTGTTGGAAGGAGAGACTGAAATATCCAATTTCCATTCAGAAGCGTAACTTGTGCTTATGGCAATATTGGTAAATTGGGTTTACTAACCAGCGGGAATTGTGTTCAAATCTTTTCACATGACTGTTAGTTGTTTAATTTCATTTTCTTGCATGATGTGTAGTTTGTATTATTCTAAGTATTCCATTTGCCCACTTTCCTTTCTAATGACTAAACACTTTTACTATTTCTTTTATATGATTTTTGAATTATTTTATTTTATTGTTTGTTAGTTTTTATTTGTAGCTTTGTCCTCCTCAGCCTGTGGTATATTTCTTTATTTTAGATGTCTCTCATAATGCAGTGGACACCGGGCATTTGACAACACTCTGCGACTCATTGCTGGAAAACCTAGACAAGGAAGATGATAAATAACCTTTTCTAATTACCTAACAGGTGATTATGAACAATAATAACCTACAGTTTGGAAGAAAACTTGCATATAACATTTCAATGAGCTGTCTCTAAACGACAGACGTTCTGTTGCATGAGATCCTGAAATGAAACTTACATATCTTAAATCCAAGAACAATAATAATAATAATAAAATAATAATAATAATAATAATAAAAACAGCTGAGAGGCATCTTTCCTTTATCTGATGAAAGATGGATCTGTCAAGAATTTGCTTAAATGTCTGCAAAGAATATTTAGCTGTAACTTGTAACAACATGTTGATTCTACAAACATCTGAAGTGCTCTTCTATGTTTAAGAACAGCAAAAGTTTCATAGATTTTTTTCCTTTTTTTTTTTTTTTTAATAAATGGGACTTTTGAGTGCAATGTTATGTCGTTATGTCTTTACAATCCTGCCTGTATGCAGTGAAAAGAGTGAGGGCTTCTGCTGTTCAAGTGCAGAAGTGAGAACACAGCAGACACAGGTGTGCAATGCAGCTGAAAGAAGGAGAATTGTGGTTGTAGAGTGGAAATTCCTCAACTTCCCATCTTTGTCACCATTCTTTGTAAAACACAAGTTTTACACGCTCATCTTAAGTGACACGGAATTGGCAATTGAAGGCCCAACAGCCTCCTTGGGGTCTCAGGTCCCTCACAGAATGCTCCTGCCTGCCCCTGACTCAGGTCCAAATGCTGGCCTCCAAGACTGAAGCTGCACTGAGGCAATGTCCCAAGGGGCAGCAGAGAGATTGCAGGCTTTGTGTGGCTTCACTTCTGGCACTAGCTTCCTGGCCACCTTGCTGTGCATGCCCCTCGCAAGAGCCTGGTGGTACCAATGACCTTGAGCCCAGAGGTGTCAGGAGCAATTGACAGGGACCAGGGCTGCAAAGGTGGGAGGGTCTGGTGGTGAGTGCTGCCCACCGCTCCTACTTCTAGTTCCATTTGGGACTCAACAGGACCCTGGCACCGTGGCCCTTGAAGGCAGCAGCTGGCTGGGCCCAGTAGCATCTTCCTGACTCCCTCTGATGAGTTGCCTGTCCCCTGATTGGCTGGCTAGCAATTGTTACCTGTATTGTAACTGGCCTGTCATCAACAGGGGGTGTGTCTTCTCCTCCCTATAAAAGGGCCAAGGGGGGCAATGAGTGTTGGGGATGGCGGAGCAGGAGGAGGAGGACGACAACAACAACAACAACAACAACAACAACAACAACAACAACAACATAGAGGAGGAGGTGGAGGAGGTGGTGGTAGTGGAGGAGGTGGAGGAGGTGGAGGAGGTGGTGGAGGTGGAGGAGGTGGTGGAGGTGAAAAAGCTGGTGGAGGTGGAGGAGGTGGGGGAGGTGGGGGAGGTGTTGGTAGTGGAGGAGGTGGTGGTGGAGGAGGTGGTGGTGGAGGAGGTGGTGGTAGTGGAGGAGGTGGAGGAGGTGGTGGTAGTGGAGGAGGTGGAGGAGGTGGTGGAGGTGGAGGAGGTGGTGGAGGTGAAAAAGCTGGTGGAGGTGGAGGAGGTGGAGGAGGTGGTGGAGGTGGTGGACAAGGAGATGGAAAATTCAGGATTCATAGAATCTTTTTTCTTCCTTTTTTTTTTTTTTAATAAAGGGGACTTTTGAGTGCAATGTTATGCAGTTACGTCTTTATAATCCCCCCCTGTATGCACTGAAAGCAGTAAGGTTTCGAAGCATCCAAGCATATTTACAGAATCCAAGTATCATTCTTTGTACACATAGTTCCTTGAGCAAACCAAGAGGAACCAAAGTATTACCTGGGGGCAGACACGCATCTCCATGGGCACCCAGGATCATCCTTGGAACACCCAAGCATCTCCACACAGCAGCCATGCACCTCCACTAGAGCAAGCGTGCATCTCCCTGGGGCACAGAAGTGTCCTCTTGGAGCTCCAAAACATCTCCCCACACTGTTCAAGCATTTCTCTCGGCACCCATGCAGCTTCCTGCATCCCCAGGCATCTCAGCAGGGCTCTCCAGCACCTCCCTGGATCCCACAGGCAGCTCACCCACGTAGCCAGGCCTTTCCAGGGATGTCAGGCATCTCCCAGAGCACTCCAGCACCTCCCCAGGCCATGCAAGCACCATACTGGAGTACCCAAACCTCTTCTTGGACATGCTCTTCACTTCCATTAGACACTAGGCACCTTCCTGCAGCACCCACACATGTCCCAGGGCAACCAAGGTTGAAATCGAGATCCCAGGGTGCTCTGGGGAGGTGCTGGAGAGCCCTGCTGAGATGCCTGGTGTGCCCAGGGAGATTTTGTCTCCTCCAAGGCTCTGCAGGGCTGATCCAGGGAGGTGCTTGTGTGTCCCAAGGCCACGTTTGGGTTCTAAAAGGAGGACCTTGCTTGTTCCAGGGGGATACCTGGTGACTCAGCCAGACACTAAGCAGACCTGAGGAGATGTCTGCATGCCTCAGGAGGTGCTTGGCTTCCCAGGGGAGATGCTTGGGTGCTGCAGTGAGATGCTGGAGTGCTGTGGGGAGGTGTGTTGGTCCTCCAGGCAGATGTTTGCGTCCCCTGGGGAGGTGCTTGGGTGCCTCATGGAGATGGATGGGTCCAAACAGGTGACGTGCCTGCTCTCCAGGAAGGGTTTTGAGTCCTCCAAGGAGATGCTTCTTTCCTGGGGGAGATGCTTGGGTCATCCAAAGAGGTGTTGGGATGCAACAGGGGAGGTACTTCTGTGCTTGAAAGCTGTGCTTTGGTGCCCTGGGGAGATGCTCAAGTGCTCTACGTAGCTTCTTGACTTTGCCAAAGACATGGTTTTTTGGTGGAGGAGAGTATTTCAGTGCATCTGGAGTGAAATGCTTGAATGCTAAGAGGAGATGCATGGGTCCACCAGGAAAATGCTTACGTCCCCTGGGAGGATGCCTGCAAGGTGCTTATGCACCCCATGGAAGC
>NW_023311252.1:0-1712 GCF_011077185.1 Oxyura jamaicensis | reverse complement strand
AAGCCTGCAAGACATCTAGGCTGGTGGTTCTGCCCAAGTTAGTGGTGGGTGCGGAGGCTGCGCCGCCCGTAGGGAGCTGTGCGGGCACTCCTGCGATGTTGTTGCCGGGCTCTGATGGTAGACACCAGGGACATGCCAGGGTAGCTCCATGGTTGTTCTCTCACTGGTGGATCCACTTGCATGGGTTCTTCTGCATCTTGCGGAGGATCCACCTCCATGAGTTCTTGCTCATCTCGTGGTGGATCCACATCCATGGGTTCTTGTTCACCTTGTGGTGGATCCACGTCCATGGGCTCTTCCCTGTTGGATGGCAGATGGACGTGCCGGTGTCCCTGGTTGTTGGCAGGACGATTGGCCAGCCATGGTCCCACACCATTCATTGTCCAAACCACACGCTGGGGCCTTGTGTTGGTCGCTGCTGGTTTCAGAGCCGCGCTCTGCGTTCCACTGCTCGCATGGACGCTGGCCATCGCCGTCTTCCCAGAATAGCCACTTGTCGTCCCAGACGGCTTTGTTTGATTTTGGGGCCTCGCACTGCTGCCTGATGGCTTCACAGACGTGCTCGGCGTTCCGCTGGTCATACAGACGCTGGCCATCGCCGTCTTGCCACAATAGCCATTCGCGGTCCCGGTCTGCTTTGTTTGGTCCTGGGGCCTCGCACTGCTGCATGATGGTTTCACAGCCGCGCTCTGCGTTCCGTTGGACACACGGACGCTGGCCATCGCCGTCTTCCCAGAACAGCCATTTGTGGTCCCGGTCTGCTTTGTTTGGTCCTGGGGCCTCGCACCGCTGCCTGATGGCTTTACAGCCGTGCTCTGCGTTCCGCTGCTCACAGGGACGCTGGCCATCGCTGTCTTCCCAGAACAGCCATTTGGCGCCCCAGTCTGCTTTGTTTGATGCCAGGGCCTCGCACTGCTGTCTGATGGTTTCACAGCCGCACTCTGCGTTCCGCTGGTCCCACAGATGCTGGCTATCGCCGTCTTGCCAGTACAGCCATCCGTCGTCCCGGTCTGCTTCGTTTGAGGCTGGGGCCTCGCACTGCTCCCTGAGGGCTTCACAGCCGCGCTCTGCATTCCAAGGTCGACATGAATGCTGGCCATCGCTTTTGTGAGGGATCTCATCTTCCTCCTCCCTTTCCGATTTCTCTTGCGATGACGCACCCTCCTCCTCCTCCTTGGGCCTGAGCACAACACCAGCCTGCTCATTGCCGCACTCAATGATCGGCAGTCACCCATCTTCCCGCTCCGGCTCCTCTTGCTTCCAAGCATCCTTGGCGTTTGAAAGCCTCGAAGCCTCGCAGCAAGTGGTGGGCCGGCTGCGAGGCTGCTGTATTTATAGGGCCCAGAAGGCAAGGCGGGGTGGTGGTGGCTGCTGTGACATAAGCAGGCCGCTGTGACGACCATTGTGACGGTGGCCCACACCTGCAGCC
Organism: Oxyura jamaicensis; assembly: GCF_011077185.1. Lineage (NCBI taxonomy): Eukaryota > Metazoa > Chordata > Aves > Anseriformes > Anatidae > Oxyura > Oxyura jamaicensis. Next base: position 283 of record NW_023311252.1, on the reverse strand, counting down.
AAACATGGCCGTGTTGCCATGGGATGCAGCTTCACCGTGAGGGCCTCCCATCTCCAGGCCCTGACGACCTTGGGGACCTTTCCCTCTGTTACACTGGCACTGCAACCCAGAGGAGGGGAAAGTTGCAAGAGAAGTTGGAAGGCAAAGAATTGTGCCCTGCTGAGAGACACGTTGGTAGTACGCTAATCAGGAGCTCCAAAAGCAGGCACTGGTTTGGAAGGCGTCGTGGTGGAACTGGGCAGGCAGCTAAACCCCACAGAGCCGTTCGCTCACTGCACTGCCC
>NW_023311251.1:0-1798 GCF_011077185.1 Oxyura jamaicensis | reverse complement strand
GGGCAGCCAATCGGAGGGAGACCTGAGAAGATGAGAGTGTTTTAAAAAAGCCCACGCACTGAGCCAATCACAGAGCGATGCCAAAACACGTGGATTACGAAGCGTCACAAAATGGCGGCTCCTCAGTGTGGAATGCGTACAGAAAGAAAATGGCGCCTCCCTATGTAGGTAGGTGGGAGGGATTTCCTGTCCTGGCCCATCCCACTTCCTGGCGGGCTGATGGGCAGCGTGGTTCTGCCCTTTATGCACGGCCCTTTCCCCAGCCCGGCATGCAGACCGCTCAACGCTGTAATCCAGTGGCTTGGAAGAGCTGCAGGCCCGAGGTGCAGTCCTGTGGAGTGGCGGCAGCGAAGGCAGTGGCAGCAGCAGCATCAGTGGTAGCAGCAGCTGTGCCCACTGCGGTGCTCAGTAGCCGAGTGGAAGGAGGTGCTCCTGCTGCGCATCACGCGTAATCAAAGGGGCTTGAAACTGTAAATCCGGGGAGCGGGAGTGGGGTTAGCTGAGAGTTCTGGGGAGGGGTCGTTTGCGCCTTTCAAGGTCGGAAGGCGGACAGTTCCTGGTCTTAGCAGGGAAGATGAGGGAAGAAGTGACCTGCACATCGTGGCTGTGTTTATGCGGTATGAAGCCCTGTGTCACTGATACAGATGCCCTGGGAATGCTTGTGTGCAGGTGTCTTCTTTTCTGAGTGTCGCAAGTTGTCTGTGAGACCCTAGGTGTTTCAGCAGGGAAGCGGGGGGTGGGAGGTGCGGTTAACTTTGCCTTCCATGGCTTAAAGGCCCATGCAGTATTGAAAGCGCAGGGTGCAATTGTGCCCTAGCTTCTGCAGGCTCCAAGAGCCCACAGCAACCTAACAACACGTCTCAAAGGCCCCAGATCTGCAGGTTATTTTCCGATGGGACATTGTCTAGTGCTCTCCAAAGCTTGCAGGCCAGCAGGCTGTGGAGAAGAGGATGCTTTGCCCAAGCAGGGTGTTTCCATCTGTGCAAAAGGTACATGCTTGGAATGGTATGTCAGGAGAAGCATCCTTGCGCTTAGCGGCACCTTCAACTTTTGTTTAGGTAGCGGTAGTCATTAGGTAGGTCTGGGTAGTGAATGGATGTCAACGCAGCACCATCAAATTGGAATGTGATTTGTCTAAATTAATAACGGGCTATTTAGCGCGTGTTTAAAAGCATACCCCCAGCCTGAATCTGCCGTAGTTAAAGGGTTTGCTTGCAGAGTCAGTGCTGTGTTTTTGCGGGAGCACTGCACTTTGTTGGCCGTAGAGATGAATTCTTGCCAAAGCTAGAGCTGTGTGGCTAATGAAGATGACATAAATGATAAACTCACGCAGCTTTGCTTTTCTTGCCATAGCTAAGGGAACTCAATATGCAACGGTGAGTAGAGGATGGGAGCTGAAAACAAGAGCAGAGGAGTGAAATTCTTTATTTAGGGCATGTTAGGAACACGATTCAGCATACATCCTAATAGGGTGACTGCATAATAATGGGGTGTTGGTGAAAGGGTGACTCTGAAAGGCAAAGGAAAGGCAAAGCATAGGTCACACACTAGTTGTGGAACCTGGTGTTTCTTTTATCTTCTCCGAAGCAAAGCCATACAAATGCAATCTGTACGAAAACCCACCGTAAATATGTTCTTGTCAATCGCTTCTCCTTGGCACTCTTCTGATTTGTTTAAGTACACAAGTGTAGGCCTTCCTCGTGTTCAGCAGATGGCAGGAACACAAAGGTTTTACGCTACACAGGAGTGCGGGTTTAGGTTCACCACCAGCTTACTTAGAAACCCAGAACCGTATATG
>NW_023311250.1:0-6187 GCF_011077185.1 Oxyura jamaicensis | reverse complement strand
AGGTAGAGAACTGGCCACTTTTCTCGTTCAGCAATATCTAAAGCCAGCTGGATGGCTTTCACTTCTGCAAATTGACTCGATTCACCTTCTCCCTCAGCAGCTTCTGCAACTCGTCGTGTAGGACTCCATACAGCAGCTTTCCATCTCCGATGCTTTCCCACAATGCGACAGGACCCATCAGTGAATAGGGCACATCTCTTCTCATTTTCTGGTAGCTTGTTGTACAGTGGGTCTTCTTCAGCACGGACCACCTCCTCCTCTGATGACATCCCAAAGTATTTGCCTTCTGGCCAGTCCATAATCACTTCCACGATTCCTGGGGTTTCCTATTTGAGCCCGCTGAGTAATCAGTGCAACCCACTTGCTCCATGTAGCATCAGTTGCATGATGTGTAGAGGGGACCCTTCCTTTGAACATCCAGCCCAGTACTGGCAGTCGGGGTGCCAAGAGGAGCTGTGCTTCAGTACCGACCACTTCCGAAGCAGATCGAACTCCTTCATATGCTGCCAATATCTCCTTTTCGGTTGGAGTGTAGCGGGCCTCAGATCCTCTGTATCCCCGACTCCAAAACCCTAGGGGTCGACCTCGAGTTTCCCCAGGTTCTTTCTGCCAGAGGCTCCAGGTGGGGCCATTCTCCCCGGCTGCGGTGTAGAGCACATTCTTTACATCTGGTCCCATTCGGACTGGCCCAAGGGCTACTGCATGAACTATTTCCTGCTTAATTTGTTCAAAAGCTTGTCGTTGCTCAGGGCCCCATTCAAAATCATTCTTCTTACGGGTTACTTGGTAGAGCGGGTTTACAATCAGACTGTAATTTGGAATGTGCATTCTCCAAAACCCCACGACACCTAGGAAAGTTTGTGTTTCCTTTTTGCTAGTTGGTGGAGACATAGCTGTTATTTTGTTGATCACATCCATTGGGATTTGACGACGTCCATCTTGCCATTTTATTCCTGGATCTCTCGTGCAGGTCCTTTTATTTTATTTTGTTTTATGGCAAAACCGGCCTTCAAAAGGATTTGGATTATTTTCTTCCCTTTCTCGAAAAATTCCTTTGCTGTGTCACCCCACACAATGATGTCATCGATGTACTGCAGGTGTTCAGGAGCTTCCCCCTGCTCCAGCGCAGACTGGATCAGTCCATGGCAAATTGTAGGGCTATGTTTCCACCCCTGGGGCAGCCGATTCCAAGTATATTGGACTCCCCTCCAAGTAAAGGCAAACTGTGGTCTGCACTCTGCTGCTAGAGGGATGGAGAAAAATGCATTAGCGATATCAATTGCGGCGTACCACTTGGCTGCCTTTGATTCCAGTTCGTACTGAAGTTCTAGCATGTCTGGCACTTCAGCACTCAGTGGTGGTGTGACTTCGTTCAGGCCACGATAGTCCACTGTTAGTCTCCACTCACCATTAGACTTTCGCACTGGCCATATGGGACTATTAAAAGGTGAATGAGTCTTGCTAATCACTCCTTGGCTCTCCAGTTGACGAATTAGCTCATGGATGGGAATCAGGGAGTCTCATTTGGTGCGATAGTGCTCCCGGTGAACAGCTCTGGTAGCGATTGGCACTTGTTCTTTGACCCTCAGCAGCCCCACAACAGAAGGGTCCTCTGAGAGACCGGGCAATGTAGACAACTGTTTAATGTCCTCTGTCTCTAAAGCAGCTATGCCAAAAGCCTACCAGTACCCTTTTGGGTCCTTGAAAAATCCTCTCTTGAGGTAGTCTATGCCAAGGATGCATGGAGCATCCGGGCCAGTCACAATACGGTGTTTTTGCCACTCATTCCCAGTTAGACTCTCTTCAGCGTTCAATACAGTTAACTGCTGGGATCCCCCCGTCACTCCATAAATACTGATGGGTTCTGGCCCTTCATAGCTTGATGGCATTAGAGTACATCGTGCACCGGTGTCTACTAAAGCCTTATACTTCTGTGCATCTGACGTGCCAGGCCATCGAATCCACACAGTCCAATAAACTTGAGATAAATGAATGAGTCCCAAATAGGATTTTAATCAAAGTTTGTGATTTATTAAGCGAAGAGAGGCAAGCAAACAGCGCTGGGTGCACCGGGAGTCTCTGCTCCACCCGGACGCACATCTGTTACATCAGGTGGCTCATTTTTATGCTCCTGGACTAATACATATTCATCACTATTCCTAGAAAAGGCAGGGTTATTATAATTGGTTTCCAGAATCCGGACCCTCTCTAGACGCATGCGTATCAGTCTCTGGTGGTCTTTCTGGGGGTCTCTTGTGCTGAAGGCTCATACTCTTCCTCCCAGTAGCTGGTAGAGTGCTATGTTTTGGATTTAGGATGAGACTAATGTTGATAACACACTGATGTTTTAATTGCTGCAGAGCAGTGCTTACACTAAGCCAAGGACTTTTCAGCTCCTCGCTCTGTCCTGCCAGCAGGCAGGCTGGGGGTGCAGCAGGAGCTGGGAGGGGACAGACCCAGAACAGCTGACCCAAACTGGCCAAAGGGGTATTCCATACCATCTGATGTCTTGCTAAACAATATATAGGGGTGCCTAGCGGGGTTGGGGGGGCTGGCCGCCTGGGGACAGGCTGGGCATCCGTCAGCGGGTAGCAAGCAACTGCACCGTGCATCACCCTCTTCGTACACATCATTATTATTTTCTGTCCCAATAAACTGTCTCTATCTCAACCCACAGGCTTCAGTTTTTCTCGTTTCTCTCCCCTATCCCAGAGAGGGGGGTAGGGTGAGCGAATGGCTGTGTGGTGTTTAGCTACCAGCTGGGTTAAACCACAACAGAAGCATACATAAATTGATACAAAGGAACACTTAAATAATACAACTGGACACAAAAATATACATTTTTAGAGAAATTCACATCAGTAATTGTATAAAGCTCTCTTCTGTACTAAGGGGTCCTGAAAATTTAGGACTAAAACATTAGCTTTGTAATGTAATGTAAAAGGGTTATCATGACAGTCCTCAAAGGCCACTATATAGCACACTGACATATTCAAGGCTATCAGCTTATATTTCAGTCTGTGTATTCAAGTTCTGAGGTCCTTTTATGATTATGCAAACATCAGAAATATAGTGGTATAATAAATTGTACTTATGAAAGCAGAGTTTTAGAGCCAATATTAAAATTTGAAGGCTCAAAACACCAACTTAATATTTAAACAAGTATTTGATACTTCTGTTTGTTCAAAAATAGAGAGTAAATGCACTTACATAAAAATAACTTTTACTTTTCAACAAGAGTACTCGTGATTTTTATATTAGTACAAGCTTAAAAAACAAACAAACAAATCCACCATGTGACTTTTAAAAATAAATGATACCAATTCACCTTTCCCCTACTTGAGTACATTTACATTAAGGCTTTGAATCATCTGACCCACGATTTTACAACATTAAAATGAGTCGGTCCACAAGGATGCTAGTATGTCTCACTGAGACTTAGCATGAATAGAATTAAAGCTCACCACCTTAAGGAAAAAGAAAGTCACATGCTCATGCCTTAACTATATTCCTTTTTGTCTCCAAACCAGAACATAAAGTTTAATAGTAACAGTATTTCATGGCAAGAGATGAGTACTTTTAATTAATTATATTTTATTAATTAATATTATTAATTTAATGGCAACATCTTTGGAGAACCTTCCAGTTTTTGTTGTACAACACTGCTTTCTGGTGGTGATTCAGGCACAGGGAGTTCATTCAGTTCAACATGCTGTAAATATAGCCCCACTTTTCCCCTTTAATAGTTCCAGGGCCCGACATAGAGCATACAGCTCACAAGCCTGAGCTGACCATGATGGACTCAAAGGTCCTGATTCCACAGGTTCTAGGTCCTTATTAATTATTGGATATCCTGATTTGGCCATTCTAACATATAGTACTGAACCATTTTTAATTTGCTCCCTTTTCTCTGGTCCCGGGTCTTCAATTTTGTCTGACCCATCTAGGAATTTTACTGTGGCAATTCCTACAGCCCTTGGTTACCTAGTAAGGGTGTCTTGCAGGGGGTTTAGGACCTATCACCCACCCACGAATCCTATAGGAATCGCTTCGGTCCTTCACCGGCCAATTCCCTCGCAGGAGATTGGAACCGCGGTTAGAAGACCTCCACACTCTCTTCGGAACCAGGTTCCATCTCAGTCACACTCTTACACACACAGGCAACTGAATCCCACCCAACCGAACGGTATACACCTTAACTACTTACGACTCCGTCGTCTTCGTTCAGATCTTCACGCGCAGAATTACGGGCAAAATACAATACTGCAGCCGGCAAGGGAGCTCATAAAAAAATCAAATTCTTTGCTTGCCTTTATTCAGGTTCAGGATGGTGTTAGTCCCGACCTGACTTGAACAGGAGCCACCAAATGGTGGGGCGCCCCTCCTAGATCCAGTCAGAATTCAGGAACCAAGACCATCCCGGACGAGCCCCCAGTTGTAATAAATGATTAAGTCCCAAATAGGATTTTTGTGATTTATTAAGCGAAGAGAGGCAAGCAAACAGCGCTGGGTGCACCGGGAGTCTCTGCTCTACCAGGACGCACACCTGTTACATCAGGTGGCTGATTTTTATGCTCCTAGACTAATACATATTCATCACTATTCCTAGAAAAGGCAGGGTTATTATAATTATTTCCCGGAATCCAAACCCTCTCCGGACGCATGCATATCAGTCTCTGGTGGTCTTTCTGGGGGTCTCTTGTGCTGAAGGCTCGTAGTCTTCCTCCCAGGCTTTGTCCTTCGGTCGTTCTTCAACTCCCCCTTTCTCCTTATTTGGTGGATCTCTTTGCTGGTTATCAGAGGCTTGCGCAGCGTCCCATGCAAAAGTCTGCAGTTTCCTAAAAAAAACTCCTTGGTCCTCTTATCTCCCAGACTAGAGTCTCAATGTTCGCCCTTCAAACCCTCTATTTACACAAATTGCTGGACCATTCCTTTGCATGATATAAGAACTATGTATACTAATCACTCTGTTTTTCTTAAATAGAAGGTTATATTTCATCATGCGGCCCTAGCATTGTTCCATACTGACATGAATCAAATGAACACATTTCACAAACTCGATTGTCCCTTTCCTCCCCCTGGCTGGAGGCAGGGCCCCTCTAATCCTCGTCAGAATCTTCATTCCTGTGTTTAAAGGACTGCCTGCTGGAAGCTGGAGCAGCAAACTTTTCAGAGAACCCCTTTTTCCCGATTGTTTTCTTTTGCAACTCACGTACCAGTGCCTCTAGGGTCGCGGTGGATTTTCCATCCCATTTTCTCATGTCCTCTCCATGGTCACGTAGGTAAAACCACAGGATGGTATGAGGTGTGTATCCACCATATCGTCTTCCTTGCACGGATGAGCGCTTGCCCCTAATAGCAGAGACATTGGTTTGTACAGGAGGGGAGGAAAATAAACTCTCTTCAAGGTGGTGGACCTTTTCAGAAAGTTTCTCCAAAGTATTCTCTTTTAGTTGATGGAGGCTTTCAGAAAGTTTCTCCACAGTCGAGACGCAGGCCTGTAGGGAAGAGGAGAGACTTTCTTCGTACTGCCGGAGTTGTTTAGCCACTGGGGGTTCCTCATCCTCTTTCCAGGCCATTATTGCCAATGAGCTGGCATATGATGATGGTGCACTCCGTACAAACTTCCGCCACATGGGTCGTGTACACCTGACTTCATCTGGATCTGTGGGTACTTGTCCATTGTCTGGGTCCTCATAAATCACCTCCCGTACGGCTAATTCCCTCAGGTACTGGATTCCCTTCTCCATAGTGGTCCACTTGCCTGGTAGACATACAAGTTCTTCCTTGTAGGGATACCTTTCCCTTACAGCGTACAGGAGACGCCTCCAGAGGCTGTGAGATTGTGCTCCATCTCCAATTGCTTTGTCAATGCCTGCATCTCTAGCAAGGGATCCCAGCCGCCTGGCTTCCCTGCCCTCTAATTCCACACAATTGGCTCCGGTATCCCAGCACCGGAGCAGCCAGGTGACAAGCTGCTCACCTATGCAGCAACCAAAATCTTTTCGCACATCTCGTAGCTCACGCTGGTATAGGTTTCGGGTAACTACTGTTGATTTTTCAATATCCCCATCTTCATCCTCCTGCTCCTCTGATAGTCCGACCTCGTCTTCTCTACACCTAGACCTAGCAGAAGACTCTCTGCGTTCTAAACGACCTGAGTCTCTATACCATTTTTTCACCTTGT
>NW_023311249.1:0-1495 GCF_011077185.1 Oxyura jamaicensis | reverse complement strand
GTTTAATGCCTTCTTTGTCTCCGTCTTCAATGCCGAGGATGGGCTTCAGGGCCCTGGGTGTCCTGAGCTGGAGGACCACGACGGTAGAAATGAAAAACTCCCAACTGACCCTGAATGTGTGTGGGATTTGCTGCTCCACCTGGATCCATTCAAGTCCTTGGGTGCGAATGGGATTCATCCCAGGGTGCTCAGCGTGCTGGCTGACATCATCACTGGACCTCTCTCAATTATTTTAAAAGTCTTGGGAATCTGGAGAGGTCCCAGTTGACAAATGTTGTGCCAGTTTCAAGAAGAGCAAGAAAGAAGACCCTGGTAAGTACAGGCCTGTCAGGCTCACATCAGTGCCTGGTAAAATTATGGAGAAGATTGTTCTGGTAGCTATTGAAGCGCACTTGGGGGACAATGCAGTCACTGGTTCCAGTCAACATAGGTTCACGAGAGGTAGGTCCTGTCTGACAAATTTGATTTCCTTTTATGATAAGGTCACCCATCTAGTCGATCAAGGGAAACCAACTGATGTGATCTTTTTGGGTTTCAGTAAAGATTTTGACACAGTTTCACAGAGGATCCTACAAGACAAAAAGTTCAGCATATAGCTGGAAAAAATATCATACATTGGGTGAATAACTGGCTGACAGGTAGGACTCAAAGGCTTGTGGTAAATGAGTCCACATCAGGCTGGCAGCCAGTCACCAGTGGGGTGCCTCAAGGCTCCATTTTAGGGCCAGTTCTCTCCAATGTTTTTATAAACAATTTGGATGTAGGACTAGAAGGTGTTTTGAGGAAATTTGCTGAGGATACTAAAGTGGGAGGGGTTGTTGACTCTGTTGAGGGTGGAAAGACCTTGCAGAGAGATCTGGACAGATTGGAGAGCTAGGCAATCACCAGCTGCATGAAGTTTAACCAGGACAAGTGCCAGGTCCTGCACCTAGGACGGGGCAACCCTGGCCATACATACAGACTAGGTGACAAGATGCTGGTGAGCAGCCCCACAGAGAGGGATCTGGGGGTTGTGCTTGACAGCAAGCTGAATGTGAGCCAGCAGTGTGCCCTGGCAGCCAGGAGAGCCAAGCATATCCTGGGGTGCATCAAGCATGGCATTGCTAGTTGGTTGAGTAAAGTGACTGTCCCGCTCTACTCTGCACTGGTGTGGCCTTGCCTCAAGTACTGTGTGCAGTTCTGGGCAGCACAGTACAAGAAGGACATGAAAGTCTTGGAGAGAGTCCAGAGAAGGGCTAAAAAGATGGTGAAGGGCCTAGAGGGGAAGATGTATGAGGAGAGGCTGAGGTCACTTGTCCTGTTCAGCCTGGAGAAGAGGAGGCTGAGGGGGGACCTCATCACAGTCTACGGCTTCCTCACGAAGGGGAGTGGAGGGGCAGGTGCTGATCTATTCTCTTTAGTCACCAGTGATAGGACCTGCAGGAATGGTGTCAAGCTGCGACCGGGGAGGTTTGGGTTGGATATCAGGAAAAGGTTCTTCACTGAGAGAGTTGTC
>NW_023311248.1:9489-10840 GCF_011077185.1 Oxyura jamaicensis | reverse complement strand
GCCCCCCCCCCCCCGGGCTGTGCCCCGCTCACTGCCCCTTCTTGTAGGCGTTCTTGATGATGGCGTTTTTGAACAGAGTCACCAGCGGGGTCTGGCTGTGCTCCGAGGTCATGAAGCCGCCGTAGCGCTTGTCCTTCAGGGGCGCGTGCCAGCGGAAGTGGCGCATGCGGTAGGAGCCGCTGTCCTTCTTCTCCTCCTCGCCTTCCTCCTCCTCCTCCTCCTCCTCATCCTCCTCGGAGAAGCCGGGGGAGCCCAGGGGGGCGTCGGGCCCCAGCTGGCGGCGGAACTCCAGCGGGTAGCTCTCGGCCGACTCCTCGTCCACACCGTTGGGGTACACCTTGATGGGTCTCCTCTTGCGGCCCACCGGCTTCCCCCAGCGGAAATGCTCCATGGAGTAGGAGCGCTTGCCTTCTTCCCGCTCCAACCCCGCTCCTTCCTCCTCCTCCTCCTCCTCCTCCTCGGCGGGCCGCCGGGGCGGCAGGGGGACGCCGGCCGCCTCGTCCCGCTTGTGGCCGCTGCTGCTGTTGCGGCGGCCGAACTTGTTCCAGCGGAAATGGCTCATCACGTACTTGCGGACGCTCTCGGAGAGGGGCTGCAGGTGCCCGTTGCCCGGGTACATGGGCGCCTCGGCCGACAGCTCCGCTCGGCACGCCTTGGCGCACGCCTGCGCGGGGGGACCAGAGGGACGGGAAGGCTGAGCTGGGCCGTGCGGGGACATCGGGGACATCGCTGTCCGTCCCCACCCAGGCACCCGACCCGCTCCGTGGGGATGTGAAAGGTGTTTGGGGGGGGCAAAAATCCCCCTCCTCCCCCCCCAAGAGGCTGCGCGTTGGGTCCCTGGAGCCCCTCAGGCCCTGCAGGGGACGAGCTGTGACAACCGTCCTGTCACCGCCGTCCCTTTGCCAGTCGGGGTGAGCCGAACGCCCTCGGGGACGGGGGAAGGCCAAGGCCCAACTTCTGGAGCTGCTGCGCGTAGGAGGGGCGCTGAAAGCTCAACGATTTTGCCATTGTCACCCAGCCTGAAGAAATCTGTCACCATGAGGGTGCCCCAACCCTGGGGGTGCCCAAAGCCGGGCTGGACGGGGCTGGGGGCAGCCTGGGCTGGGGGCAGGGGTCGTGCCCATGGCAGGGGTGGCACTGGGGGGGCTCCGAGCTCCCTGCCAGCCCAAACAATTCCAGTATTCAGCGCAGCCAAGAGGCAGAAGCCCACCAAAACCTATGGCTCATGGGGCCCAAGGCGTCACCTTGACGTGGTGACCCCACGGTGACAGCACCCCCACCGCCCCCTCCCCATCCCACCGCCGTTTCTTGGGTGAAAAACCAAAGCAAGCGCAGGTCCCCCCCCCCCGTG
>NW_023311248.1:9100-9389 GCF_011077185.1 Oxyura jamaicensis | reverse complement strand
AGCACCACGGGCAGGCTGCTCCAGAGCGCGCCCCACATCCTGGCCGGCGGGGGATGCGGGCACGAAGCTATGAAAAAAATAAAAGAAGGAAGAAAAAAAAACAAACAAAAAAAAACATGTTTTTTTTCCTCCAGGTGTTTCAGGAGATTCTTCTGCTGCTCCTGCCTGCAGTAACCGGGGCTCTTTGGAACAAACGTGCTCGGAGGCGGTGTGGATGCAAGCCCCAGGGGAGTCGCTTTGCCCCAGCGATGCCCAGATTTTGGGCTGGGGCTTGGTTTTCGGGAGCCCA
>NW_023311248.1:0-9000 GCF_011077185.1 Oxyura jamaicensis | reverse complement strand
GGGGGGGGTGAGGGATACCCACGGGACCCGTTCAAGGCACCCCCAGGACACCCGGGCCGTGCTGTCCCCTCCGGGGCTGTCCCTTTCCTTCGTCTCGGGAGCTGCTGAGTTGCCTAAAAATGTGCTTTCCCCCAAGTTGAGAAATTAGGGAAAAAAAAAAAAAGGGGGGGAAAAGGAAAAGCTGTGAGCCCGGGCTCTCCCTTCGGTAAAAAAAATAAGAATTTTGGTATCATCAGTGATGCAATGGGCAAGTTTCATGCATTTCTCTGCTAAAACCAGCACTTTTCTGAGTTGGTTTTTTTTTTTTGAACTTTGTGGGGACTCGTGTGTTTCACCTACGCTGTGAGGGCTGCAGGGGAGGCAAATCCCAGCCCACGACCCCCAGAAGCCAGCTACCGAAAAATCTCCTCCTGGCTCAGAGAGCGCAGTCGCGCCTGGGCTATGGAGGACTTTCTTTGGCAGAGGGGGGAAAAAATTAAATAAAAAAGCTTTGGGGAGTTGTGAGAGCCAGCAGCGGCTCCCAGGGGGGAGAGGGGACAGACCCCAGGTACGGGGGGGGGATTTTCCATCTCCTGCCTGGCTGTGGCCACCCAAAACCTCCCGGCTCCCCAGGCACAGCAGCACTGGGGGGGGGGCTCGGGGCTGCGACCACGGGGGAGCACTTCTGTAACACGTTAGCACACAATAACACACACAAAAGCCCCAGACTGTAAAAGGAGAGAGGAGGCAGGGCTGAATTAACCATTTCGGTGTGTGCTGGGGGGGGGGTTATCCCCTCTCCCTTGCTGCCCGGCGACCACCCACCTACCCACGCGGGTAGCCCGCATCAGCCCGCCGTGATCCATCCGTCCCAGGATTTAGCAGAGTTTTTCCTCCCCCCTCCCCCCGCCCCGTGCACCCCAAGAGGATCTCGCTGCATCCCCTGGGATGGTTTGGAGCCCAGGGAGCGACCAGGACCGTGCTTACCTGCGGCGTGGGCTGGGATCACGGCCGCCTCCGCCGCCGTCCCCGTCTCCCGCGCGCGCTCCCGGAGAGCGTCTGCCACTTGGCCGCAGCCCCGGCGCTTTTTATACCCCACGGGGAGCTTGGGGCGTCATCATCTGGATGGATGATGGCCCTTTGGGAGCCGGGGAGGGGTGGGGGACACACACACACACACGCACACCCACACACACAGAGGGACCCTTCCAGGTACCGAACAAAAGAGGAGCGAGGGCGGCGAGGAGCGGGGCGCTTGCGGCTCGGTCCCCGCAGTGGCCGGGGGGGATTAGCATCTCCCCGCGAGCCAAAGCTCGTCAAGTTTTCCGGGAGATGCTGCTAATTGCGTTGGCAGCCTTGTGGCTTGGGGGGGGGGGAATGGGGGCTGTTTGTTACAGGTGTCGGACGGGAGCATCAGTCGGCACTCCGGCGTGGGAGGGCAGCGTGATCCGGCTGGGGCACGGGGGGGTTGGGGTTGTCTTACAGGGGGGTAAAAGGGGATTTTTAACAGCAAGCGTGGGCTGGGGGCACGGGCAGGGCTTGGAGCCACCTGGAAATTAAAGGTCGGTGTTCAGAGCTGGGCTGGTGGCAGGGGATTCCAGGTGCTGGAGGCAGGTCTGCACCCCGGGTGCCTCATCCTCCTCAGTCTCACCGGAGAGCGGGGGCTCCTCCTGGGTGGGCGCAAGATTTGCTCCTGTTTTGCTCAAGGTGGACGTCTGCAGGGCCAGGAGCCATCTCGAGGGTGATGTCCCGTAACCACCACTCCTGGGGGGCACCAGTGACCCCCCAATCCCCGGGGAGAGGGCAGGTACTGGGGAGGCAGCAGGGAGGAGATGCCCCATCCTCAGACGCTGCCTCCTGGAGACGTCTCCGGAGGTGCTCCCAAGGGGCAGAGTAGCCTGGAGAGGCTCAGGGTGGACCCGAAGCAGGTGGATGTCCTCTGGCAGGCTGCAGACATCGGCACTGCCTTGCTGAAGGATGCTGGGGTGCAGCAGATTTACCCGAGTTCCCCGGGGTGAGACAAAAAGACCCCCAAAACGGGTCACTAAACAGGCAAAGCACACCAGGTGCGCGGAATGCCCGGGCTGGTGTTGAGCTTGGTGCAGGGGAGAAGCAGGCAGGAGGCTCCTCTGCCATCCCCTGCCCCCTTTTTTCTCCCTCCAACATTTCAGTTGGGTTTGTGCCTTCTGCAGACCCCCCAGACCTCCCCAAACCCAGGGGACCTCCGCAGCACAAGCAAACCCGCATCTCGCCGCCGTGCCCCTAACTGCATTACCTGCCTCCATCCTCCCTGGCCGAGCCCCTGCTCCGCAATATTTTTCCGTGACGGAGAGCTATTCTAAGATGCTTTATGGCTAAAACGGAACTATGACTCCCACTTTAAACGCTCGTTCGTCTTCGTTAGCCCCATCTGAGCCGTTCGTTTTTATAAGGGAGAAATCCATTTAGGAAATCGCGGAAACCTCGTTGAGGTGAGGCACTGGGATGAAGGATTCCTCTGCCATGGATGGTTCCGTGCTCACCGGGCTCTTTGACAGCAATCCCCAGCTTCAGAGACCCCCTCCCCTGGGCTGCTCAGCTCCCACCTCGTGCAGCGGCATCTCCTCCCCTTTCTCCTTCATTTTGGGACTGGGGTTGGTGCTCGATGTCCCACCTCATCTCCAGCTCCCCCAGATCCTGGGCTGGCTGCGGCTGGGAGCACCCCTGGGTGCCCCTGTCCCCCCCCCACCCCAGCAGGGTGCCCAGCCCCACGGCCCTGGGCTCGGGGAGCTCTCCAAGGAGCAGCCCCCGGCCCCTCTCAGGGCAGCCCGTGCCAGGGCTCCAGCACCCGCTCCGGGCTGGGGGTGACTGGGGAGCCCCCTGAGGATGCTGCCGCCTGAGCACCCCTGGGCCACGCATCTTTTGGGGGTGCCCTGTGCCAGAGCTGGTGCCTTCATCCCGACCTCATCCCCAGGGCTGAGCGGGGGCACTGCGGGGGCGCGCAGCCCGTCGCCCACGTGAGTTCTGGCCTTTCCATTTTAATTTGGAGAACAAATCTCACCTCGGTGTGAATGAGCCCTGGGCCGCCGTGCGAATATCGCAGCCACGCTCAAATCCTGCGGGGCTTTGAGGACCTCCTGGCGGCCACGTAGCACTGCCCAGGGCCACACGTCCCTGGGGCACCGCGGCTCTGCCCCGCAGCCACGTGCTGCTGGCGGCTGGGACGTCCCCCCCCCCCCCGTTATCTCAGGCTGGAGATTTCCTGCCGTGCTTTGCAGAGTTGACCCGTTGACTATTTTGTGTTGGAAAGGAGACGACAAATCCTTCCCCGAGTGGGCAGAGCCTCTTGTTTGCCTGCAGCTTGGCACGAAGTCCGCTCTGTTGGGCTTGTCTTCATTTCCAGGCTATTTTCTTTTTGGAGAGTCCGCGCAGGTTTGTCGGTAAGGAGATCCTGAACGTGCTGAACGCCCGCCCTTGGTGCACAACCACACAAAAAAATCAGCCCCTGGTCTATCTAAGAGCAACCAGCCCCGTGTGCAGCTGTGGCCAGGAAAAGGATGCTGAAACAACGGCAGCTCAGCCCCGTCCTATATTTGTGGGGTGCGATGAGGGCATGAAGGCACCTGAGCTCCGCAGCAGCAGCAGCATCAATCAATGGTCAGCCTCCAAGAGGAAAAAAATAAAATCATGTATTTGGCCAGGGCACAGGACACGTGAGAGGTCTCCTTTTCCGTGGGCTGCTTCCTTTCTGCTCGAATCAATTAATTCCCCCCACTGGCTTTGACAAAAGCGGGATGAGGCCTCCGATGGATGAAAGGAAACGGCTGTGGCACGGTGACCCGGGGAGCGCATTGCTGCTGGAGATTCCTGGAGCCTTTTCCTCAGCACGATTGACATGCCAAAATCTACAAAGGTGCCCCCTCGCCTCTGGTCTCCACAGAAAGTGGGCACTGTGATGGGAACAAGCGACTGAAGGCGTCTGAGCCACCGTGCCCTTCGGCAAGTCAGCCGTGGGACGGCTCCTGGCATTGTTGCTGCTGTTCTGGCTTTCTCCTTTTCTTCCCGACGTTTGCAAAGAGCTCGAGTCACCTCAACCCACTGGACAGCGCTCGACCAGCGGGTCAGGAACCAGCAGGAGCCACGTGGGGCTGGGTCCCCGTTGACTTCAATCCCCTAAAGCCCCCCCTTGGCCAGGAGCTGGGCAGCCCATCTCCGGGCTCTGTAAGGCAGCGCCTCACCTCTGGCCGTCGGGGTGGTATTTCCAGCTGTGGACGTGTTTGAGAGGATGCCCTCCACCGCTGAGCAGCTCCTGGTGGTCCTTGAGGACCTCCCGGGCTCTTAGCAGGGATGTTTTTTGGGGCACCAGCTGTGCATGTTGCACTGGGGCAGGGTTTGTGGCACTGCACGTGCACCAAGCGCGGCGCCTTGGGGACCTGGAGCCTTGGGGACCTTGGTGGCCTTGTGGCAATCCCCAGCAGCTTCTGGTCTTGTTGCAGAAGCAGCCAGTGAGCAGAGCCGAAGGCTCAATTTATACCCCCCTCAGCAAGAGCTTTGGAGGCAAAGACAGTTGTTTTATTTTCTTGGGAATGCCAGGGATGGAAAATATCCCAGCGCATCTCCAGTGCAGGAGGGACGGGGACGTCCTGGGACGGGTGCGCTGCAGGGGATGGCCACAGGGCTGTGGGGCTGTAACCTGCAGGGAATTTGTCTTGCAGAGGGACCAGGCTGCTTGCTCTGCGAAGGCTCAGCCCTCTCAGGTGGGGGCTGCTGGGGACCTGCTCAGAGCATTGGGAAGCTCAGGAAAGGGGCGTCCATGCACAAAGGATGGGGAGCGAGGCAGCACCTTGCATGGGAAGCCCTCCCCAGGGCGTCTCTCACCCCAGCCCCGCTGCTGGTAAGGACAGAAAGCAGTAATTGAACTTTTAGACTTGCTTTTAGACTGAATTCATTCAGACTGAACTGGATTTGGAACTGCCCTGTGCTCTGCGGTGCCGGCTTAGCCCAGGCAGGGCCATCCTGGGCCAACTGGGTGAGGTGAAGCCAGGAACCCCAGATTGTCCAATTATGGGCCTTATTCCCTCATTCCTTCTGCCTTTCTTTTCCTTTTTGAGCTCGTGGCATCCCCGCAGACACACGCTTAGAGGGCACAAGCGGGCTAGAAGAGCCGTGAAGCACGCACGTGCCTGCAGACGCTGCCCTGCACGCGCATTTGCACACCCGGAGCCAAATCCCCGATTACTGCCCATGCCCCTACGAGGGATTACGGCTTCTTAGGGGGCAGCTGGCCGCGGGCAGGGGATTCCTTCCTGCGGCCCTGAGCTCGCACCGTGTTCCTGGGTCCCGTGGGGGTGGGAATAGCACCCAGCCCCATCTCCATGCCTGGTCCCAGCAGGGATGGAGCACTGGGAAGCTGCGTAAAGCGCGGTGGTGGCTGGAGTGGTGTGGCTCTGCAGTGGAGGACAGAAGGCAAAGCTGGTGACAAAGCCGGTGACAAAGCCGGTGACAAAGCTGGTGACAAAGCCGGTGGCCGCGGCGGGGCTTATCGCAGCAGGAGGTGCAGGCAGGGCTCAGCTGAAATCAGCAGGGATGAACCACACCAGCACGTCCTGGTCACTTGCTCAGCACCTCGAGGCTCTTGGGTGGCAGATCTGCAGGGACAGCGACGCTCAGCCACGTCCTCGGTTGTGGCAGTGGGTCTGTGGCTGGTCTGGGATGGGTTTGGGGAGCCGGGAGAGCCCTGGGGCACTTTGCACCAAAATGGTCCCAAATGTGCATTGCCTTCCTTGAGCTGCGCTGGTTTGTCCTTTCCAGGGGGCCAAGGGGATGCTGAATATTGGGGACACCTGGGTGACCACTGGGCAGGGACAAGAAATGGGGAAGTACTGTGTTTTTTAATGTTTTTCCCTCAAAGAAAGGCTGAAGAAAGGGCTGGTGGAGGCTGCATTGGTGGCAGGGACCTCGACTCTGCAGCAACGAGCGTGGGCAGAGGGAAAGGGGCAGATGTGGCGCTTGTCTGGATGCGATCCCTTGCACAGCTGTGCTGCCAAAGAGGATGGGGACCTCCACCAGCTGTGCTCTGTGCGGATGTCACCAGAATTTGGGACCTGCAGGGTGCATGCACCGGGTTGGGCTGAGCCTGGGCGGTTTGGTCTGCATAGAACCGTACAATCCTCAGATCTTTAGGGCTGGAAAAGCCCTCCAGGATCACCTGGTCCAACCATCCCCCCACCACCAGCGTCACCACCAAACCATGTCCCCGAGCACCGCATCCAACCTCTCCTTGGGCCCCCCCAGGGACAGTGACCCTACCACCTCCCTGGACAACCCGTCCCAAGGCCTGACTGCTCTTTCTGAGCAGAAATGTCTCCTCATTTCCAGCCTGAGCCTCCCCTGGCACCACACAGCCTGCACTGATGCTTCGTGAGGAGCTGGCCAAGGGGTGCCAGGTGCTGGCTTCAGCTAGTCCTGGGCCACCGGGGGGGGGGGGTAGCAGCTGGTGTCCCCCCCAAGGATGCCGAGGACGGCTCAGCCGAGCGCTCAACCTTGGGCATCTCAGAGCTGCCGCCTCTCCGGTGGCTGCCTCATTGCCCAGGCTCGCATTGAATCCCCGCCGCCCCCTTCCCGCTCCCCTCCCGGCTAAATGCTCCCAGGAACGAGGCAGACATCAATGGAAGGGAGCCGAAATGGCCGAGCTTTGTCTCCCTGAAGAGGCAGCTCCTGCCCGGCCGCCCCGCCAGCCGCTCGCCGGGGCCCATTTTCACATCTCCCTTTTGTTGAAGGAGCAGCCTTGAGCGAAACGCCACTCGAGGGGCATTGAACGAAATGTTCGGTCGCCTCTTCCATGTGGCACTCAGCGCCCCTCTCCGCCTCTGACGCTAATGATCCGGACGAGGTTTTTCCGAGCATAATGGGGAGAAGAAATGAAAGGGAAAAGGGGCTGGGGGAGGGGAGGTCACATCCATTTAGGAGCCCAAACATTTACCAGGAAAGTGGCTCCTGAGTGGCCGCACAAAGGCCCGGCTGTGCCCGGCTCCATCCCTCCTCCAGCTCGCCTCCCCCGCCGCCCCGCAGCGGGACCAGCAGCCCCCGTCAAAGACGAGGATAATGGGTTGCATTATAGGCAAGCACGATAAATGTCTCTCCACTCGTGAGCAATAAAGGGAAGCTGGTCTTTAGCTAATCGCGCTGGAGGAGCCTCTTGGATGAGGCTCGAGAGCGAGATGTTCTCCTTGGTCCTGGCCCCGAGACCGCCCCGTGAGGGGCTGTGGGGTGCGATTCGCCCGGTCCTGGTGCGGGTGAGACATCCTGCCATCGCATCCCCCCCCCCATGTCCCCTTGTCCCCGCAGCCTGGGTCTCTCCTGGGGTGACCCTGGAGGGCGAGCCACCACGTCCGGGCAGAGGAGAGGCTCCCGTGGTGCTGGAGCGGGGTTGGCTGCTGCGGTGGAGGAGCCAAGGAGGAGCACCCAAAGTTCTCCCAGGCCATCGCAGGACCAAGGGGTGGTTCCTGACACAGCCCCTAGCGCCTGGCGGTGAGCTCTGCGCTTGGGTTGGGTGTGCTGTGGGTAACCTGGAGGGAGAACCGGGGATGGAAATTGAAGCTCCAGGTGCGGAGCTTCCAAAATTTCATCTCCCCAAGAGCCGGTGGGGGTCAGAGCGCCCTGTTCCCAGGGGGATTCTCCAGGGACTGGGGGGTATCCATGGCCCGAGAGGTAATTTTTCCTGCAGAGGTAGCATTTTCCCGTTGAACAGATGATTCTCAGCTCTGATACCTATCATTTTAGGGGGGGGCAAAATAGCCCCATCTCTCCTACCCCGAGACAGGACCATTCCCTGCCCCAGGGAAGGAGTTTTGCCCCCCTGCCTGGGAATTTTTGGGGCCCCCAATAACAGAGATGACGGAGAGAACACCAGCAGAGCAAACCCATTTTGGCACCCCACCTCCACGGGCAGTGGGTTTTGTGCTGTTTCCTGAGCCCTGCTGCTACCTCCCTGCATGGCCAAGGGCTGCAGAGCATCCTGGTGAGGATGAGCATGGTCCTTGGCGCGTCTGCGTGGGCCAGCAGGAAATTTGGCTCCGGCAACCGAACTTCTCCTTTTGCCTTGCAACACCCTGCCCAAAGCAGAAAGAGCCTCCTCGGAGGGCGTGGGGGAAGCCCTCGGTGCACCCCTGCAGCGCTGTCCCATGCCCTGGGCTTGTGTGGCGTGGCGCCGTGGGCTCCCAACAGAGCTCGGTGGCCTGATCCTGGGGGGCTCCTCTCCCCTTTTTGCCCGGCACCGCGGCCGAGGCTGTCTGCTCCCACGCTCGGCACAGCTCCCGCGTGCTCCAGGGATGATGCCCGTTACGGTTTGCTCCCCCCCGACGGGCTTTGGAAGCGAATCCTGGGCTGACAAAGAGCAGAGTGCAGCTCGGGGAGGCAGGGCGTGAACAGAACGTGATTTTCCGAGCAAATGGGGGTCCCTGGCCCAGAAGGGGGGTGGGCTGGTGCACTTCCTGCCCGCTTTCTCCCCATTCATTAACAATGGCTTGGGGTGGGGGGGGTGTCTGCTTGCCCAGGGATGCTTTCTTCTCCGAGCTGCCCTGGGTGGATATGGACAGATGCACGGACACCCGGAGGCACCAGAGATGGGGAAATCAGCCCGGCAGAGCAGCGCCGTGTCCCGAGCCAGCAGGACACCTCCCCGCTCCGCCCCGAAACCCCGCAGAAACAAAGGAGACTGATGAAAACCCTACACCTAACATACACCTACGCGTAACGCCCCCCTTGCAGATGTCCACTGAGGAATTTCCCCTTTTCCAGGCAGCTCCTCGGCTTTTGGAGGCCGTCTGAGCCTGTTCGAGCATCTCCTTTGTGCGAATCAATCTGGGAACGTCATCTGGAAGCTCTTCACAAAGTAAAGAAAAGCCCAAAGCCAATGCTTTTGTCCAGCTTGGAAATCTCTGGTTTCAGCTCGCATTCCTATGTCAGAAAGATTAGCATATTTAATTGAGCGAGACTGTTGACAATTCTAGCTGGGTGGATGACTGCTCTTCCTTCTTGCGA
>NW_023311247.1:0-4504 GCF_011077185.1 Oxyura jamaicensis | reverse complement strand
CCTATGCTGTCCCACACCTGTCCCTGTTTCCTTTCAGGATGTAAGCATCCATCTTGCTTTCCCACCTTGCTCTCTCCTTGACATTTAGGTGCCTTCACTGATGCCTGTACCTGCTCCAGCTGTGCCCTGAAACACAAACCCCACGGACTGAGAACAAATTCCCTCCAGGTGACCTCTGACAATATAGCACATCCCTTCCAATCACTTATCTTCCCTCTCTTGCCCACCCTCCAGCACCCAAGCTTCCCTTTGAGGCTGGTTTTCTCTCACATGCAGTATCCCACCACCAAGAAAACTTTCCTTCACTTGCATTCTCTTTTATCCCCTAAAATATTACACATGCATTAAGTTTTGCAACACACCTATGCATATTCATTTCCTAGCTCCACCTAGCCCCGCTTCATATGCTAATTATCTTATCAGTCCTTCTGCGCTTGCGTAATGGTTTCTGGTGGTCGTCCAGGTGGTCGTCGGGATGAAGATGTCTTCATCAGAGTTGAACTTTTCACCTTTATCTTCTTGCGCATGCTCTCTGAGCCCTTGGTCTCAGTCCAAACCGTAAGGTTGCTTTGTCCTGGTTGCCAGGGTCCGAGGGCCCCCTGTTATCTAGGCACCTTGCAAGTGTGACCTTCTTTTAGTCCTCTTCCTTACTTCTTCTGTGCATTCTTCTCATGCTGTATTTGCACGTACATTTTGCATTTTCCCAGCGCAGCACAAACACAGTACATCACCAATGTAGCATTGTATTTTCCCAGCGCCGCACAAGCAATGAGTGTTCTCTATATATTTATTCTTAATCAGTCACTCTCTAATTTCTAATTCCATGTTTCACAGGAATGAGTAATTTGGGAATTAGGTGTTGAGGTTAGGGTCCAGGGATTAGATTTTCCTTCCAGCTTTAGGGATTGGGCAGAGTCTTAGAGGGAGGCTTTGGTGTTCTGCTTTGAGTACCCAGACAGTGTTTAGGGTATCAACTATATTTTTGCTTAGAAATTTATTATATAATTTGTTACAGGACGAGGGATGCTGTTAAAGTTGTCAATTTAATGCTAGGCTTTTAGGGATATGGATTATCGAGAGCAATGGGTTAAAAATAATGGAAAGAGCTGATGCTGCTGGGGTTAGAGTTCAAAGTAGGTTGGGATTAGAGTAGTGGATTCCCTTGATGGTAAGGGATAGCATTTAGGGAAGCACCAGTGTGAAATGTGTTTCTTTGATTCGTGTCAGTATGGAACAATGCTAGGGCCGCATGATGAAATATAAGCTCCTATTTAAGAAAAACAGAGTGATTAGTGTACATAGTTCTTGTATCATGCAAAGGAATGATCCAGCAATTTGTGTAAATGGAGGGTTTGAAGGGCAAACATTGAGACTCTAGTCTGGGAGATAAGAGGACCAAGGAGTTTTTTTAGGAAACTGCAGACTGTTGCATGGGACGCTGCACAAGCCTCTGATAACCAGCAAAGGGATCCACCAAATAAGGAGAAAGGGGGAGTTGAAGGACGACCGAAGGACAAAGCCTGGGAGGAAGACTACGAGCCTTCAGCACAAGAGACCCCCAGAAAGACCACCAGAGACTGCTACACATGCATCCAGAGAGGGTCTGGATTCCAGGAACTAATGATAATAACCCCGCCTTTTCTAGGAATAGTGATGAATATGTATTAGTCTAGGAGCATAAAAATCAGACACCTGATGTAACAGGTGTGCGTCCTGGTAGAGCAGAGACTCCCGGTGCACCCAGCGCTGTTTGCTTGCCTCTATTCGCTTAATAAATCACAAAAATCCTATTTGGGACTTAATCATTTATCTCACCAGGTTTTCAGTTTCCTGGTTAGAAAAATTGCCAGGACATAACATGAAGATTTTTCCCAGTGAATGTTGCAGAAGCAGTAGCCTTACCTGAACCCCTCTTACCTCTTCTAAATCTTTCCTTTCTGTTATCCAAACCCTTCTTCTCTCTTCCAGCTTTCCCACCTTCATTCTCTCAGCTTTCCCCTGGACTCCCCTAATGTGTCACCCTGTTAGGGGCAGCTTTCTCATGGCCTTTAGGACCTCAGAGGTTCTGAGTCCTTGCTGTTGGCCAGCCAGGTGCTGGGACAGAAGTGACCTCCGAGCCAGCATGCACAGGGCTACAAGGAGATGTTGTGCTAGAGAGGCCTCTTCCCAGCCCCCCCAGGAGCACCAGGTGCAGGGGATGCCCTGCACAATCCCTCAGGTGCTCTGCCTGCCAACCAGCTCATGCTTCAAAAGGTCTCCCGCATGTACAGAGTCATGTTTCCGCATGCAACCTTTAGTTTTTTCCAGGGCATCCTGAAGAAAATGGCCATCTCTGTGTGGAAAAGTGAATCAATATTTGTATATTTTAGGAAAATGTTGAGAACTCTTCAGAGAAGGAGTTGGTGTGAAAGTCATGATGCCTAGCATTGGTCATATCCATATCCAGTGAAAAAGGGCCCAGCCCAGATTACTCTGTGGTTCCCCCCACCTCTCCCAGGAGGCCAGCCCAGCCCAGACCCTCCCCAGCTCTCCACAGCTCCCTCTCCTCTGGGCCCAGCCCAGCCCAGCCCAGCCCAGCCCAGTGGAGCAGCCCAGGCTAGGATGGCCCCAAAGCAGCAAATGGAGAAGTAGGGGTGAGTGGCAATGGCTCTGCTGCAGCCATCTGCAGGAGATTCCCTACCCCCAGGCAGCCTGCAATCCCCTAGGCCAGCCCCGCTCCCCAGCACAGCACTACACTGCTGGCCCTGGGGCTCCTCAGGCAGCACCACTGCACACACACAGCATCCTGCTCTGCTCCCAGAACACCCCAGGTCCCACACAGCCTTGCCCCAGCCCAGCACATCTGGGCTGGCCTGAGCAGCCATTCCTGCAGCCCCTGCCCATGCTGCCCACAGCCCCCAAGCTGGTGCTGCTGCTCTCAGAGCGAGGGGGCTGTGGTTTGTGGGGCCATGGGGGCAGTCTGCAGGGCCGTGCTGGTCAGGCTGGGAAGGCAGAGCCAGCTGGTGGGGGACACTGCCACTGCCTGCCTCCCACCCAAGGGATTCTGTGGCCATGGAGGGTGCGCACAGATAGCCGGCCTTCTTCAGAGTCAGAGACTCATGGAATAGCCCAGGCTGGAAGGGACCCACAAGGATCATCGAGTCCAACTTATTTGCAATGTCATTAGATGTTTTGGGGTGGTTCATTGTATTCAGTCTATGGAATTTCAGCAGAGGTATAACAACTTAGCAGACAGCTTTCCCTGCTGTGTTCCCTGAAGTTGCAGAGCTCTCCTTTGCCTGTTCCCACCCAGATTTAGCACTTTATCTGCACTTCAAAAATTTATCTTTGCTTTGAAATGCCCATGAGAGTAGCTTTGGGAGAAGATCTGAGCCTTCAGGTCCTTCCCTCAGCAGATCGCCTTTTATGCTGGAGATGCTGGTATGGAGCCAGCTGTGTTAGAGAAGTGCCCCTGGCCTGTCCCTGCCTGTGGACACAGGACTGCCCCACAGCAACAAGAGCAATCAGTCCTCACAGCAACACAAGAGCTCTGAAGGAGACTGTGGGAGGTGAGAGCATCTCAGGAAAGACCAAGCCCTGGGTCTCCCTGGCAATTTCTGCCGTGCCAGGACTCTTTCCCCCCACCTCTGCACACAGCCAAGTGCCCCTGCAGCTCCACCACAGGTCTCCGAGGGAGGATCTCAGGCAAGCAAGTCACCGCAGGGTCCTTTTTTATTACTATTATTTAAACACAGAGAGCCTGGCTCCTTGTTTACACCAAGTCTGGGAGTCACAGGGGACATGTAGATACTGAAATGAAAGAATATGAACAAAGACATTTCTTTGTGGACAATGATTTTACAAGTAATATAAAGAAAAAAAATATATACTTGCAAAAAAACAACAACAACAACATAAAAACAAACAAACAAACAAACCTGCATCTGGGCCTTTACTGAGTTACATTATGAATGATATGCAGAAAAAGAACTAGACAGTGGGATCGAGTGCATCCTCTGCAAGTTTGTAGATGACACTAAACTCAGTGGTGAAGTTGATGCAATAGAAGGAAAGGATGCCATCCAAAGGGACCTGGACTAGCTTGAGAAGTGGGCCCATGAGAAACTAAAGATGTTCAGCAAGTCCAAGTGCAAGGTGTTGCACCTGTCTCAGGGCAGTCGCTGACATGAGGAAAGACCAGGAGAACTCATTGAGAGCAGCCCTGAGGAGAAGGTTCTTGTTCTGGTGAACATGAACTGTTCAACGTGAGCCATCAGTGCGTGCTTGCAGCCCAGAAGGCCAACTGCATCCCGGGCTGCATCAAAAGAGGAGTGGCTAGCAGGTCGAGGGAGGTGATTGTCCTCCTCTACTCTGCTATTGTGAGGCCCCGCTTGAAGTACTGAAGCCAGGTTTGGAACCCCAGCACAAGAAGGATGTTGGTCTGTTAAAACAGGTCCAGAGGTGGGCCACAAAGATGATCAAGGAGCTGGAGCACCCCTCCTATGAAGGAAGGCTGAGAGAGTTG
>NW_023311246.1:0-4867 GCF_011077185.1 Oxyura jamaicensis | reverse complement strand
GGTATTGGCAGTGTGCAGCACAGCATAGAGAAAAGTACTGCCCCAGGTAGCTGCTGCCATGCTGACACAAGTTCTGCTGTCCATTATTGTCCCGTAGTGCAGGGGTTTGCAGATGGCAACATAGCGGTCATAAGCCATGATGGTGAGAAGATAAAACTCTGCTGTGATAAATGCGACAAACATAAAGACCTGGGCAGCACAACCTGCATAGGAAATGGTCCTGGTGTCCCAGAGGGAGTTGGCCATGGCTTTGGGGACAGTGGTGGTAATAGTGCCCAGGTCGAGGAGGGCGAGGTTGAGGAGGAAGAAGTACATGGGGGTGCGGAGGTGGTGGTCACAGGCTACGGCTGTGAAGATGAGGCCGTTGCCGAGGAGGGCAGCCAGGTAGACGCCCAGGAAGAGCGCGAGGTGCAGGAGCTGCAGCTCGCGTGTGTCTGCGAATGGCAGGAGGAGGAACTCTTTGGGGAAGCTGCTGTTGGACATTTGATGCCTCTGCACATGTGGACCTGTCCATGGAGGAACAGACAGTGACAAAATTAGCTGAGCGTAACTTATATTTCAAAGAAAGCTCCTCAGAAAGACACAGTGTCACTTCCTTATGGGGAGGATGTGCTCCTTCCTGGAGCTCTGGGTTTTGCTGCCTACCTGTTCCATAGGACCAGTCAGATCCTTGGTGGACTCAGGAGCAGTCAGTGCTACCTTACAGTATCATGTAAAGAGCACCAGAGACGGATCTCACGTGCCCATTTTGCTGACATAGCCTGGGCTATCTGTACAGGTGTTAAGAGAAATAAGGAGGTTCTTCACTGACATACAAATGTATTTCACTGTAATGCTCTAGGAGCTTCAGTCCCTTCTAAAAACCTGATAACTCCCTTATCATCCCCATAATTGTCCCTCACGGCAGGAAAGTGAACGCAGAGTTCTGAGTGTGCTTCCCCTCAGGTAGTCCCAGCCTTGGCCTTCCCTATGAATAACCTACACCAGCGATGCCGTGGGGTTTCTGTGGAGCTGTGAGCTGCCTGTCCGCCTTGCAGTTAAACACCACATAGCCATTTGCTCACCCTCCCCTCTCCCTCTCTGGGATGGGGAAGAGAAATGGGAAAATGAAGCTTGTGAGTTGAGTTTAAGACAAGGATAATAATAATAATAGTAGTAGTAGTAATCATATTAATAGTACTACTACTAATAACGTGTACAAAAGAAGTTATTTACAATGCTGTACCCGCTGACCGATGCCCAGCCTATCTCCGAGGAGCCAGCCCCCCCACCCCGGCTAGCCACCCCTATATATTGTTCAGCATGACGTCTGATGGTATGGAATACCCCTTTGGCCAGTTGGGGTCAGCTGTCCTGGGTCTGTCCCCTCCCAGCTCTTGCTGCACCCCCAGCCTGCCTGCTGGCAGGACAGAGCGAGAAGCTGAAAAGTCCTTGGCTTGGTGTAAGCATTGCTCTGCAACAATTAAAACATCAGCATGTTATCAACACTATTCTCATCCTAATCCAAACCATAGCACCCTACCAGCTTCTGGGAGGAAAATTAACTCTGTCCTAGATGAAACCAGGACATCCAGAAAGCAGACTCCCACCACCAGCAGGACCCTGCCCTGCCCTGACCTTCTGTGGGGGCTCCTTCCACACACAGCTTCTCCCATAGCACCCTGGGCGGATCCCTGGGCAGGCTGAGTGCTGAGCCTGGCAGGCTGTAGAGGCCCTGCCCTGGCACACAGCCGCTGGGGCACAGCAGGGACCCTGCTCTGCACCACAGCCCTGGGCACCCCTGCCAGCACCCTGGCTGCACAGCCTGCAGCCAGCCCCATGAGAAGGAACCCTCATGTCCTGTCCCTCTGACAGCTTTGGCAGGTAATCATTGATCCAGGGAACATCCCTGTCCTCCACTATGGAGAAGCCAGGGCAGCCCCTGTGACATGTCCTACCAACCAGGAGAAGTGGCAGCTGCTGGAGAACCCTCTAGGATACTGCATCTGCCTTCTTTCTCACAGACACTTACCCTGTTCAGGGCTGTGAAGATTTCTCCAGCACTGAGCTCTCAGCATCCCCCCTCCACACTGCCTTTAACATCTCCCTGCCTTCTCTCAGCCACCCTCGTCCCCTGCAGGCAGTGCCCCCAGCCCTGCTGCACTGTGCAGAGGAGCTGCTCCTGGGCAGAGCTGTCTCTCTGCAGAGCTGCCCACTTGCCGGGAGCTCCCCTTGGGCCCAGGAGCCCGGCCCAGCTCAGCAACACAGGGAGTTCTTGACACGTCCTTGGGCCTCTGGGGGAATCCAGCTTGAAACAGACTGAAGCAATCACTGTTCTTCCTTCTGTCAGCTAGAGAGACACACCTATTTCCAGCGTTATCTTTTATCCTAGTTCAAAGGAAGAGTTCATTGTTGGAATCATCTTTTCTTGTCCTCTTATTAGAGAAGACCCCCACAATTTAACAGAGAAGGCCTTCCCATCCCTTTCAAGCACTTGTTGATATGCAAGGGAAGGAAACATTTTCACAGCAACTGAAATCCTTCTGTCTGCTCAACTGCATCACCAATTAATGACCTGCAGGCTCATAAAATCATAGATTCTCCCCATCTTTCTCCTCTTTTTCTACTAAGAAGGTGGCCGGTGAGGTGTGGGTGGGGTGGTAGGAACCAGAGCTGGTCAGTTACTCTGATTTATGATAGCATGGGAGATGGAGAAAATGTTTCTTCCAGCAAGGTTATCTCATCAGGGACATTGTCAGCTGTGAAACCAAGGGAAAGGGGGCAATGCCACTGGTATAAGGGCATGTTCTATGATAACAGCCTGTTGACCCATGGGTGGTCTAGTCTGGAGAAAAGAAGGCTGAGGGGTGACCTCATTGCTCTCAACAAGTTCCTTAGGAGGGGACGATGGGAGGGAAGTGCCGGTCTCTTCTGCCTGGTAACTGATGACAGGACTCATGAGAATGGCACATAGCTGCACCGGGGGAGGTTCAGTTGGGGTATTAGAAAATAAATCTATACCATGTAGGTGGTCAAACACTGGAACAGGATTCCTAGAGACCTGGTTGATGCCCCAGGCCTGGCAGTGTTCAAGAGGCCTTTGGACATTGCCCTCATTAATATGCTGTAAATTTTGTTTAGCCCTGAAGAGGTCAGGCACTTGGACTAGATCATCTTTGAAGGTCTCTTCCAACTGAACTATCCCAGTCTACTCTAGTCTAGTCTTGTCTAGTCTAGTCACTACACATGTGGGTAGGCCCCATTTATGTATTGGAAGGCCGCAATAATGTCTCCTGGAATCTTGTCTTCTTCAGGCTAAGCAGTCCCAACTCTCTCAGCCTCTCTTCTCAGGAGGTGTTTTTGGTGTTCATGGCATGTTTTTGGTAGTGGGGTGGTGGGCTGCAGGGATTGCTGGATGGTGTGGAACATCTATTTGATCACTTTGGGTCTCCAGTCCTGGCTGTGCCCCATCACAATGTCTTGCTCACCCCCAGTATAAATGTTTGCGGGGGGGGGGGGGGGGGGGGGGGGGGTGACAGTAGGAGAAATGGAAGGCCTTGATCCTGTGCAAACATGGTTCAGAAATAACTGAAACACTGGTCTCTTATCAACCCTGTTTTGGTCTTAAATTCAAAACACAGCTCCATATGAGCTGCTCTGAAGTAGAATCATAAAATAACTAAATGTTTTGGATTGGAAAGGACTGTTAAAGAAAAACCCCCTCTGCCCACCATGGGCGGGGACATCTTCCAGGATGCTCAAAGCCCCAGGATGCTCAAAGCCCCATCCAACCTGCTTTTGAACAATTCCAGAGATGGGGCACCAACCCACAACTTCTATGGTCAACCTGCTCCAGGGTCTGAACATCCTCAGAGTAAACAACTTCTTCCTTATATCTAAACTAAATCTGCCCTCTTTTCATTTAAAGCAATTACCCCCTGTCCTATCATTACATTCCCTGATGAAGTGCCCCACCTCAGCTTTCCTGCAGTCCCCCTTTAGGTACTGGAAGGCTGCAGTAAGGTCTCCTGTCCTGGTTTCAGTTAGGACAGTTAATTTTCCTCCCAGTAGGTGGTAGGGTGCTATGGTTTGGATTAGGATGAGAAGAGTGCTGATAACATGCTGATGTTTTAATTGTTGCAGAGCAGTGCTTACACTAAGCCAAGGACTTTTCAGCTTCCCGCTCTGTCCTGCCAGAGGGCAGGCTGGGGGTGCAGCAAGAGCTGGGAGGGGACAGAGCCAGGACAGCTGACCCCAACTGGCCAAAGAGGTATTCCATACCATCTGATGTCATGCTAAACAATATATAGGGGTGGATAGCTGGGGTGGGGGGCCGGCCACCTGGGGACAGGCTGGGCATCGGTCAGCGGGTGGTGAGCAATTGCATTGTGCATCACTTCTTTTGTACATACATTATTAGTATTACTATTAAAATTATTGTTATTTTTATGGTTATTATTTTCCTGTCTTAATAAACTGTCTTTATCTCAACTCACAGGCTTCACTTTCCAGTTTCTGTCCCTCATACAAGAGAGGGAGGGGGGAGGGTGAGTTAACAGCTGTGTGGTGTTTAGCTACTGAATGGATTAAACCACGACAGTGAGCTATCCCGTACTTGTGCTTAGGTGGGACATTAGAAATCAGCTCAGGTGTTTACACCAAACCCAACAGATACACATACACACCAGAGCAACAGGGACTGCACTACCAGGGGCCAGCTCTGCACACCCATGCAGTTCCCTACAGGACAAGACAGGTGACACACACCCTGGCAATTCCAGGACCAAGGGACCACCTCACAGATACTGTATTGGCTCAGGACATCTGCTAACCCTGCTCTGGGCTGGAAAGCTCAACAAAGTGCTCAGTGCAGTATTTCCAGCCTGTG
>NW_023311245.1:0-13278 GCF_011077185.1 Oxyura jamaicensis | reverse complement strand
CCCCCCCCTCCCTCCCCCCACGCCCTCCCCACGCGGGAACCACGTGCGCGCCGGGCCCGCAATGCGGCGCGCGCCGCCCCGCCACTGCGCGCGCGCCCGGTGGCGTCATCGCCTCCCCCCTCCCCTCCCCGAGCCGGCCGCGCGCGCGACCCCCCCCCCCCTTTTATCCTCCTCCTCCCCCCTCCCCTCGCTGAAGCGGCCTCGCGCCTGCGCGCTGCCCGCCTCGGCCCGGCCCGGCCCGGCGCGGCCCGCACCTGGGTGCCCCTCGCCCACGGACTCGGAGGTGAAGAGGAAGGTGCCCTCCTCGATGAACACCTCGTGGAAGCCGTTGAGCTGCCCGTTCATGGCGGCGGGGTGGCGGGCGGGCGGAGAGCAGAGCGCGGGGCGGAGCCGGCGGGCGGAGCGGGGACGAGCAGCTTCAACGGCCGCGGCGGACTGAGCAGGGCGCCCGTCGCCCCGCTTCTATTTATACCCTCCTCGCCCCGCCCCTCCCGGCGGCGCCGGCCAATGGCGTGCGCAGCGCGCGCCGCGGGGCGGGGAGGCGGGACCACGAGGGGCGGGTGGGGGGGGGCGGGTTACGTAACGCCGAGCGCTGCCCTCGGCGGTGCCGCTCCCCCGAGCAGCCCGCGGAGAGGCGAGCCGTTAGTTCGGTGTGGAACGCGGCCGGGGCGCCTCTCCGCGCCCTCACCCGGCGGCGGAGCGGGCACCGGGCGGCTCCCCCGGGAGTTCTCCCCCCCCGCGCGGCCACATGGACCCGCCCGCTGTGCCCGGCGGCGGGAGGCGCGGTGGACGCATGCGCACCGCCCTGAATAGGGGAAGGCGGCGGGGGCCGCGCACGCGCAGTGCGGCGGCGGCGGGCGGGCGGCGAGGACGGCCCCTCCCGGGCGCCGCCATCTTGCGCGCCTGAGGCGCCGCCATTGTGCGGCCCGCGGCGCCCCCCCCCCCGCTGTCATTCCCCCCCACGCCTCCCCCAGGGCCCCTCCGCCGCACCGAGGCCTCGCCCCCAGCCCTCCCGCCTCGCCCCCGCCCTCCCCGGTTCCCCTCCCTCCCCCCCCGCCGTAGGCCCGGCGCCTCCCGCCGCCATCTTGTGCCGGGCAGCGGGCCTGACGCAACGGGCCGCGGGGGTTGCAGGGCTGGGGCTGGCTCCGCTCCCGCCGCCGCCCGGCCCTGCCCCGCGGGCAGCTGCGGGCACGGCGCTGCCTCCCCGGCGCCAGCACGGCCACGGGGCGGGCCCGGGGGCAGGACGGGACGGGGCAGGATGGACGTGGGGGGGGAGGGGGGGGGGGGGGGGGGGCGGCCCCCCGGGACGGGGGGGGCACCGGGGAGCCGTGTACAGGACACACGGACACCGGGGACACCCCCCCAAGATGGATGGACGGCTGGGGCCTGCCTGCTCGGGACAGACAGACAGACAGGACAAGACAGACGGACAGCTGGGACCCGTCCTCCCAGGACAGAAGGACAGCAGGAACCCCTCACAGGACAGACGGACACCGAGGACCCCCCCCACCAGGACAGGCGGACACCGAGGAGCTGCACGTCCAGGACAGGCGGACACCCAGGACCCCCTCTGAAGACAGGCGGACACCTGGCACCCACATGCCCGGGACAGACGGACGCCCGGGACAGACGGACGCCTGGCAGCCACACGCCCCAGCCAGGCGGACGCCCCAGATCCCAGCACAGACAGACAGACGGACAGACCTCCCAGACAGATGCATGCCCGTGATTCACAGACGGACAGATGCCCGAGATAGACGCACACCCACGATCCACCTGCCCAGGACAGACGGACACAGCCCTGCGGCACCCAGGAGAGAGAAACCCTCAGAACCTGCACATCCAGGACAGACACCCCAACGCCACGTGATTAGGACAGACGGACACCCCAACCCTATTTAGGGCAGACATCCTGGACCCACACGTTTAGGGCAGACGGACACCCCAGACCCACGTGTTCAGGACCCACATACGTAGGACAGACGGACAGCCCGGACCCATGGATTTAGGGCAGACACCCTAAAACCACGTGTTTAGGACAGACGGACACCCCAACCCTCCTATTTCGGACAGACGGACACCCTATATTTAGGGCAGACACCCTGGACACGCATATTTTGGACAGACGGACACCCCAGGCCAGCTCCCTCCCCACCCCGCCAGCTGCACGGGCTGGGGGGTGGAGCCTCTTTGCCCCGCCCACATATTTACATAGGGGCGTGGCCTCCCCTATTTGCATTTGGGGCGGGAAAGCGCCGCACCCCGACCTCCGCCCAGGGCCAGCGGGGGGCCCCTTGGAGGCCCCGGTGCCAAGGGAGGCCCCGGGGGGGAGGGGGGAAATTTGGGGGCGCAGGGTTAGGGGGCGCCCAGGACCCCCCCAGTTTTGGGGTGTGCAGCGGGCTGGGGGCCGCCAGCGCCGTGGCTTTTGGGGTGCAGGAGGCCCCCCAAAAGGAGGCCGGGAGCTTGGTGGAAGCAGAGGCCACGCGGGGGGTTGGGGGGGGGCTGTAGCATTTTTGGGGGGCTCTGTGGCACCCGGGGGTGTGTGGGCACCGGGAAGCCCCTTCTGGGACCCGGACCCCCTGCCCCTTACCTCTGGGGGTGCGGGGGGACCCCGGGGTGGTTCCTGGCGGGACTTGGCTCCTCCACGTCCCGCTCCTCAGCGCGTTCCTCCAACGTTACCTCCTGCAGAAACAGCCCCACCTGAACCCCCCCCCCCCCCGGGGCTTACAGGAGCCACGGCGCCCTCAACACCACAGGCCGACAGCGGGTTTTGTAAAAAATGGTTTATCCGTTCCATTTTTGTATAAAACACACGGGAGAAACCTAGCCAATCACCACACGAATCGCTGCCACGTGACAAGGTAACTTTTTGTCAAAAACTTGGAACCTAAAGACCATACAAATGTTTGCTCCTGTCTACAGGCAATTGTCTATGCTCTTCCACCGAACTATGCCTTAAAAAAATTCCACATATCCCCGGCTTTCTTCTGTCCCGGTTACAGTACAACGGCAGGGAGGACGCGGGCTGCTTACGGCTCCTTTACGCGGTTTTCTGCTGTCCCTTCTTGCCGATCAGAGACTTGTGGATGTGGGGGATGACGCCTGCGGGGAGAACGAGGCGTCAGGGAACGTCGCGCCGCGCTCAGCCGCCGGGAATTTTGCCTTCCCTCCCGTCCCGCAGGGGGAGGCAGCTCCCCCCCTGCGCTGAGGGCGGCGGGGGTCGGGGAGAGAAGCCGAGCTCTGAGGGCCGCGCTTTGGGAAGGAGCGAGGCGCGGTGCGAGGATCTCAGCACGCTGTGCCGCCCCTCGGGAAAGCCCAGATGGGAAAAGAAAAAACGACAATCCAACGGCCCGCGAGGAAGCCCGGAGCTGTGGGATGAGCTTTTGGCAGCTCCTCAGCGCCGCCCATCACGGTGAATTCCAGCCCGAAGCGACCGCGCTCGCTAACCAGGCTGAATCCCACCCAAAATTCCCTCCCCCCCCGCCTCTCCGTGCAGCCAGGGGAAGGCGTTGAGGAGCTTACCGCCCCCGGCAATGGTGGCTTTGATGAGGGAGTCCAGCTCTTCGTCGCCGCGGATGGCGAGCTGCAAGTGGCGGGGGGTGATCCGCTTTACCTTCAGGTCCTTCGAAGCGTTGCCTGCCAGCTCCAGCACCTGGCGAGAGACCGGCAGCGCCGTGAGCCTCGGAGCGGGTTCCGAGCACCTCCGCGTGCCAGGAGGAGCCGAAAGCTCTTCCCCTCCTCGCGGGCGTGCAGGGCACTGGCACCGCGCCCGCCTGCCCCCACCGTTTCTTCCAGGAAATCCCCCCCCCCAGTTTTTTTCTCCTCCCCACTACAGACCCGGCAGCCTTCCCAGCGCCCAGCTGGACAGGAGAAGCGATGGGGAAGAAACCCAGAACAAAACCCGGCGGGTTGGGGTCAAACGCCCTCAGGGGTCGGGCCGCTCTCGGCCGCTGCTCCCTCACCTCGGCGGTGAGGTACTCGAGGATGGCGGCGCTGTACACCGCGGCGGTGGCGCCCACTCGCCCGTGGCTCGTAGTGCGGGTCTTCAAGTGCCTGTGGATGCGGCCCACCGGGAACTGCAGGGGAAGCGACGGAGACGGGTGAGCACCGGGCGCTGGAGCCTTGCCCCGCGGGCCTGCCGGAACCGGGCGGCACCGGGGCCAGTTTCCCCCGGAGCTCCCCCCCCCCCCGGGACGGAGAGATTCCTCGCCGAGGGGGAGCGCTGCACGCGGGAGAGGGGCACGAAACCGAGCAAAAGGACCGGCAGAGCCCCCCCCACGGCCCCCAGGCGATGCCTGCAGCCTTCCAGGCCAGCCCCGGGACGGATCCTTCCCGGCTGAGAGCCGGGAGCAAGCACCCGCCCTTTATCTTCATTCCCCGTTACCGTTGTGATAAAACGGGGGGGGGGGGGGGGGGGAAGAAGAAAGGGCAGTGGCACCCCGCCCCTCGGAAGCGGGTTCGTTACCTCCGCACCGTTTTACAGCCCGGGAGCGCGAGGCGGCCGCTCGTTACCTGCAGCCCGGCTCTCTGGGAGCGGGACACCGCCTTGGCCTTGGCCTTGCCGCTGTCCTTGCCAGCTTTACCTCCAGCCTGCGGAGACAGAGCCCTCGTTAGTCCTGCCCCGCCGACGAAGCCACCTCGGTTCTCACCCCCCTCCCGTGATGATTCTCGGCGCTCGCTGCCGGGCCTGAAGCTTTCAGAGCAGCCCCCGGCGCGTTTCCGCCGCCAGGCGAGCGGAATTTTTACGTTTCCTGTTCCCATTATTTCCCAGAAGGCGGCAAACGGGGGAAAAACCAGCAGAGAGGAGATGTTTGTTACAGCAGCTGGGAGAAGCCGGGATTTTGGCTCGGTTCCTGCCGGGCACACCGCTCTGAACGCCCGGATCCGCGGTTTCCCCGGCGATCCCTTTTCCCGGGACCCACAGCCGGCCTGCAAAGCCCCGAGCGCGGCTCTGGGAGCCACGGGGGAACGGGGAGGAAGCGGCCACGTGCGGGCGGCTCTCTCACACCCGCATTAAGGCATCACGGGAGCGAGGCGCTAACCAAAGCCTGAAGTCGTTAATTCTGATGGGAAGAGCCTCCCGGAGGCCGTTGAGGGGTGCCGGGCCGTCCTGACCCCGACACCACCCCGCTCCAACAGCCAGCAGCCGCCCGGCCCGCTCTGCCGGGGGTAGCCACGGGATCCGGAGCTCCCCAGGAGGCGAAGGTAACGCTGAGCGCGCTAATCCCCAAAGCGAGGTGCCGCGGGAAAGGCTGCGCTGCACCCCCAAGTCAGAGCAGCGCGGTTCCAGCACCCCGGCTCCGGTTCCTTCGAGGGTAGCAGCGAGGGCGAGATTCCTTACAGCGAGGGAGCTCGGGGAGACCCAAACTTGAGGGTGCCCTCGCTCTGGGAGCCCCGAGCAGGGAGCGGAGCTCCTCGTGTCGGTGCAAAGCCTCCGACCTCGGCCCAGGAGTCAGGGAGGGATATTTTCGGCTGGGCTTCTCTTTCCTGGCGAGGCAGCTTTGGAAAAGAGCGCTGGGTGCTCGCACTGCGAGCTGTTATTGGCCAGCTTTGCGGCTCCCCTGTCGGGTCCCCCCGCCGGCAGCTTCCTGCTCGCTCGTTATTTGAGCGAAGAGGAAGGGGTCGGACACGAGGGGTCGGACACGAGGGGCCGGGTGTCCCAGGCCGTCCCCATCCCGGGAAGGAGCAGCCTCTCGCCGGCTGCCCACCACCGCAGCTCACCCCGGCCTTCCTCCTGAGCCCGGGGATTTCTTCCTCTGCTCGGGAAGCGAGGCTGGAGGAGCCCGGCACGTTAGGCTGCCCGGCACACGCACCGTCCGGAAGATCCCAGGCATTAACACCTGCGGTGCGTTCGGCTTTCACTCAAGTCCCTCACCCCAAGCAAACCTGGGTTTTTCCCCCCAGAAGGAAGCTGCGTGGCCGGAGGTCGAGCTGTCAGCCCCCGCCCACCTGGGGGGCACGCGCTGCCCAGCGACACCCCTGAACCCTGGCGTTTTCCTGAGGAAAAGCTCCGCAGAAGGCCGCAGCTCTCATAACCCGGAGCAGAGCCGGGGAACACAGCCTCGGCAGTTTACCAACACAGACCCGGTTTAATTCAAATCTAATCAGTGCCACCTTTCTCTCCGGAGGAGTCAGGGCCTGTTAAATCCAGGACGAGCCCTGGCCCCAACGAGCAGGGCGCACAGGTCCCCGTCACCCCAGGGAGCCGCTCGCTGGGAGCCCCCGCGCGCCTCGCTCTGTTCCCGAGGCAGCAGGGAGCCGCTTCCATCCCTTTTCCAAGCGCCTGCCTCCACGGTTGCTTTTCCGAGGAGAAAAACAAACTTTGGCGGCCGTTCTCAGCTTGGTTTCGCGGCACCGCTGACGCTATTTACTGACAGCGCCGGGGGGACACCCAGCCCCGCAGCTCTCCCTGCCGACACCACAACGAGCTGCTCTCAGAGCGCCTTCCCCTACCTAAATTTGTTAAAAAAACAACTTTTTCTGTCCGCGGCCAGCAGTTACAGGGCGCCCAGCGGCGCAGGGAGGTGAGCGTTGCATAATTCCGCCCGGCACTTCCACCTCGGCCAACGCAGGCTCCTCCTAGCCTAAGCCTCTCGCTCGAAGTTACAAACCCCGGCACCGGGAGGAGGAAAGGGAGGGGAAAAAAAAAAAAACAACAACAAGCTTGGTGATCCCCAGCCCGGAGCTGCCACCCCTGCGGGTGCTTCGGGAAGGGACAAAACCGTAAAATTCTGCCCGAGCTCCAGCAGCCGGGCCCTAAACCCGGCAGCAACCCCACGGGGAGTAAACAAGCACCGGGAGCAGCAGAACGGGACCTTCCCCCCGCGTTCCGGGTGCCGCAGGGGGGGTAAACCCCCGGCTCGTTCCCCAAACCCCCGCATCAGGCAGCCCCCGCGGAGGACGAAGGAGCCCAAAACCCCGGCAACCACCGGAGGCGGCAGGGCCGGGGCCGCCCGGGTCACCCCGCGGTGTGACGCAGCCCTGGGGGCACCGCGCGGGGCCTCTTCACGGGACCGCGGCGGGCAGGGAGCGGCCAGGAGCCCGTAGAGCACCACGGGGCAAGCCGCCCCCGGGCCGGTGTCCCCGCGACTCCAACCGGGAGGGGACCGAGGGGCTGCGAGCGGGGGCGGGGCCCGGACGCCGCGACAGGGCCCGGCCCCCCCCTGACAGGGCCTGGGCCCCCCGACAGGGCCCGGCCCCAGGCCCGGGCCCCCCGCGGCTCCTCCCCGGTGTCCCCCCCGACACCCCCGGCTCCCCCCGGAGCGTCCCCGGGTCCCCCGGGAGCGGGCCGAGCCCGGCAGCCGCCGCCACCCCTCACCATGGTGCCGCCGCCCGAGTCCGCGCTGGAGCCGCCTCAGGAGCCGCCAGACAATGACCCGCCCGAGCGCGACGCCCGCCGCCGAGACCCCCGCAGCCAATCACGGCGCGCCGTACTTATTTGAACGGCCCGCTCGGGCCAATCGGCGAGCGGCTTCTTGCTACCTCCCTCCTCCCCTCTCCCCAGCTCCCTCCGCTGGCCCCGCCCCTCGGCCCGTTTAACGGCCGGTGGGGTTTTTTTTTAAGCTTTGCACACGGCACGCAGGGCTGAGGGGAGGAGGCGGCGCGAGGGAGTGACGTGGCGGAGAGCCAATAGAAAGAGACGATCCGGCTGAGGGAGGCGGGGCTGAGGGGATAGACAGGCGGCGGAGCCAATGGGAGGGGAGAAAAGGCTTTCCCGCCCATTCTCTCTCCCCGCCCCCCGGGTTGTTTGTTTGTGAGGAGAGGGGGGGAGGGGGCGGCTGCGCGGCCCCGAGGGGAACCGGGCACGGGAACCGGGCACCGGGGGCGGCCTCTGGAGGGCCCCCGGTTGTGATCCGGGTCCGCTGGCCGTCGTTTGTCCGCCCGCCCGTCCCCCTGAGGGGCCCCAGCGCCGCCCCCGTGAGGAGAGTCCGCGGCTCCCAGCCCGGCCTGAGGGGAATTCACCCCCGGGACGCCGAGGGGGCGCCCTTGTGTGGTGCTTTTTGATTTTTTTCGCAGGAAATTCCCCCAATAAAAGACGGTCGTGCCCTAAAGGGGAGCACGGAGGGGCTGGGGTGGCCCCGGTGTCCCCCCGGTGCGGGTTTTGGTCGGTGCTGGGGGGCTGAGGGGCAACTTTTCGCCCAGGGGCCCGGCCGGGATCAAATAGTGCGGAAAAAGCCCCAAAATTCCTCCTGGGAGCTGCTGCAGGGCTTTGGGGCGCCTGTGGTGGTAGGTGGGAAAATAAGGCTTCCCTGTTCCGTTGCGAAGCCAAGCTCCGGGCACACCCCGGGAGCCAGGGAGGGGAATTT
This sequence comes from Oxyura jamaicensis, assembly GCF_011077185.1. Lineage (NCBI taxonomy): Eukaryota > Metazoa > Chordata > Aves > Anseriformes > Anatidae > Oxyura > Oxyura jamaicensis. The sequence goes on along the minus strand of NW_023311245.1, from coordinate 4,972 downwards.
TAGGGGAGAAATCGGGGTTTTGGGGAGCAGGGCCTGGGACGGAGCTCGTGGAAGCTGCGTCGAGAGCGCAGCGCAGGCCCCTGAGGAGCTCGGCGTGGGGCTGGCCGTGGCTGTGAATTCTCCAAAGGAGGGGGGGGGAAAGAAATGAAAAGAGACAAAAAAAATCCCCCAAGGAAGGAGCTGCGGAGCCGGACCTGCCCTCACGACAGGGGGCGCCCCCGCTGCCTCCCCAGGATGCGCGGGACGGACGCTGCCGGGGAGGAGGCGATGGAGGAGAGGTAGGGGAGCGTGGGCTGGGGGGGGGGAGGAGGAGGAGGAGGAGGAGGAGGAGGAGGAGGAGGAGAGGCCCCGTTATGCCTCAGGTCCCCACCAACCCCCCCCAGCACCGAGCACCGTGCCTCTTAATGCACCCACAGCGCTTCTGGGGTGCGTGGGGGGGGCTCAGCAGCGGATCTGCTCCCCCCCCCGCCCCCCAGCCCCACTGCCTGCACCTGCCCCGCAGGCAACAACTGCTGCCGGCGCCCGCAGCCCCCTCCAGCTGTCCCGGGGGCTCACCGCAGCCCCCCTCAGCCCCCACAGCCTCCCCCGGCCCCCATGGGAGCAGCTGGCAGCTGGGGGGGGGGAAGCTCCCCCGGTTCCTTTTTCCGAGGCACCAGCACGGATCCGGCTCCGTGGACGGGGTCACGCCAGGTCCCCGCGCCCGGGGGCTGCGTGCGGTGGCGGCAGGCCCTCAGTGCGCAGGCGGCTGCCGCCCGTGTCCTCAGATGAGCCCGCGCCCGCAGGGAGCCGCAGAGCTAAATGCGGCGCGGGTTGCGGCGCCTGCGTCACCGCGCGCGGGCCCGGCGTGGGCTGCAGAGAGCTGCTGGGGGGGTTGGGGGGGGGGAACAGGGAGGGGGAGCCGCGGCCGTGGGCACCCGCACGTGCCACACGTATGCACCAAGCTTTGCACCAAGCCTTTCTTGCCCTCCCCCTCCCTGGCCGGGGGGGATTTCTCGCACTTGTGCCCGCCAGCTGCATGCGGTGGCCCCCCCCCCCCCCCCCCCCCCGCCTGCCCCCCCGTTTGGGGGGGGGCTGCGCTGCCCCCAGAGCCCGGCTCTGGGCACGAGGTGGCCCTCGGGGCGCTGCCACCGGCAGCAGGGACCCCGCGTTAACCAGCACCCCCCTCCCCCCCCAAAAAATAAACAGCGAGACAGAGGCCGGGGGGGTTTTTCATTCACTTTTCCGCATACTTTTTATTTGTTACAAACATACAATTCTTTAAATATAGACTGTAAAACTCCATTTGCAAAAATCTGCTACGGTAAGGAGTGCTCGCTAGCATGAGGAGTTCGTCACGTCGGGCGTCATCTTTGCTAGTGGTAAATCCAGGACCTGCCTTCGGCAACCGCCGGCCGCTCCCCGGCGCCTCCCGAAGCCGCCCCGCCGGCCGCAGAGGAAGGGAATGAGAATCGGCCCCGCTGCCGCGGGAGAGGGGGGGAACGGGGCCCCTCCGGGCTCCGGCAGCCCCGCGCTGGGCCGCGTAAAGTGCATGGTTTGCTTTATTTTTTTTTTTCTTTCATTAAAAAAATAAGAGGAATAAAACTTTCTTCTTTCGTCAAGGTACTTCGGGGGGAACGTTTTGGTCTCTCAGCAGATATCGCGGGAGGCCGGCCCCGGCGCCCCTCTCTTCTCTTTCTTTCTGCCTCCGGCTCTCGCCGAGGATCGGCCTCGCCCGCCCCGCGCCGATGTTTCGCCTCCTCAGCTCCGCCCTGGCCGCGGGACGACCGCGTGCCGGGGCCGAGAGAGCGCTCGCCGCGTGCAGGCCGGACCCGCGGCCGTCCCTCCCGGCGGCCTCGCGCCTCCGCGCCGCGTTCTCAAGGCCGGTACCGCGCGGCCGCCGGCTCCCCGAACCGCGCTGCCCCGGGCGCGGGGGGAAAGCTCGGCGGGGGCCGCGAGCCCGCCGGCCGCCGCTCGCCCTCTCTCCGGGCTCCCCCCGCGCCCGCTCCCATCCATCCGAGCGGGTGCCTTCCCGAGCGCCGCTCCCCTGCGGGTCGGAAGCCGGACGGGAGGTCACACCGACACACAAACCCCGAGGAAGAGGAGGGAGCCTTCCTCCCGCGGCACGCGAGGAACCCCGGCGGGAAACCGGCCCCGCGGCGCGAGCCGAGGCCGCGCTCCTCGGGCGAATATCTGCTGAGAGATCGCCGTGCAGCGGCTGAAGTACCGGCATCGCTCGCTCACCCTTCTAGTATTTTTTTGTCTTTTTTTTTCTTTTTTTCTTTTTTTTCTTTTTTATCCTTTTCTAAAAGAGTCGGCGAGGCTTTCGCCACCGAGACGAGGCGCCCCTCTGCTCGCTCGCTCCCGTCCCAGGGGATGGCGGCCGCCAGCCCCTCGCTCCCGTCGCCCCGGGGCTTTTCTCTCAGGAGGGAGCGGGGAAATTGAAGCAGTTTTGACTTGAGCGGAGCCGCGGGGTTGGGTTGTTGGTTTTTTTTGGGGGGTGATCCCCGCGGGGAGCCCCTCTGCGGCCGCCTCGGGCTCCGGGCGATCGGCCCAGACGTCTCGGGTATTTACACGAAGGTTTTTTTTTCGGGGTGCTATACAAGATTTACATCGCCTTTTGTACAGCGGATGCCCTGATAGAGTTGCGCTCTCAAACCGTCCCTTCTGGGGCAACAGAAATCTGGAAGCTCCGACAATTTGGGAATTTCCCCCTTCCGGAAATAAAATAAGAGGAAAAAAATAAAAAAAAATAACACCCACAAGGTTTTGCCCGTTTCCTACCGAATCCAAACCGTAAAGAAAGAAAAAAAGAACCGAACCCCGGGCTCCCGCGCGCACCCCTCCGGGTGCCCGACGCGCCGCCCCCGCCACGGGGAGCGAGCTCCCGGAGCGCGAAGCGACGCCGGCCGAAGCCCACGGCGAGGAGCGGCCCCTCGCCCGCCCACCTTAACCGGCAGGGTTAGGAAAAATAAAAAAAAAAGTAATTTATATTTAAAAAAAAAAGGGATTTTTGTTACTCGTTTCGGTTTGCCTTCTTTTTTGCTGCGAGATTTCTTCCCCCGACGCGCTCTGCTCTTCTCACCTGTGTGCTGGAAGGTCAAATGGAGCTGCGGAAGGTTTCTGTACATAGATACATCGCTCGGCCGGCCCGGCGCCGGCGGGAGAAAGGATTCTGGTTGCCAAAGCGAACGCCGTCTGCGGCGGCGGGGTGGGGGTGGGGGTGGATTTTTTTTTTTTTTTTCCTTTTTTTTGGCGTCCGCGGCGGGGGGGGGGGGGGGATTTGGCCTCTTCCCCGGGTTTCCCAGGCGGTAGCGGCGGCGTAGCCGGGCCCGCGCCGCCCGCGCCGCTTACCGGGAAGGTAAGGCTAGTCACTGCGATCTGGGCCAAAAAAAAAAAAAAAAAGGAGAGAAAAAGAATATATATATTTATATATCTCTATATATATAATCCTCTTCAAAAGGAGAGGTACCGCCTGCATCCTCGCAAGGACCGAACCGGCTCACAGCAGCTGAGCAACAGAAAGTCCATCACCAGCGAAGCGAGGGGACGAGATGCTGGTCTGCGCGCGGAGCCGGCGTCCTGGGCGGCGAGCGGGGCCGGGGCCGCCTCCGTCCTCCTCTTCCTCCTCTTCCTCCTCCTCCTCCTCCTCCTCGGCGCTGCGTTCTCCGCGGCAAAGAACGGAAGGCGCGTGGACAAAACAGGTGGGTCGGTACAGCAGGACGTCACTGGGAACAGCTGCCTTACGGTACAAAATACAGTACGAGTGTACGGCCGGGCCTCGGGCACGGAGAAGTGCTATTGCTCCCGTCAGGGGGGAGGAAACCGGAGTTCTTTGCGACGGAGGAGAATTAAAAACGGGGAAAACGGAAGGAAAAGAAAAGAGTTCTCGTTAAAAATCCCTTAAAAAGACCGACGGACAACGGGAGGGCGGGACCGGGCGGCCAGGAGGGCGGCTGGCGGGCGGCCACGCGGGGCTCGGGGCGGGGGACGGAGCCGATCCCTTCCCCCCCATCCCAGGGGGGGGGTCGCTGTCGGCCGTTCCTCGCCTTCCAATAAATACGGAGCGAACGCAGAGGGGGGACGCCAGCGGAAGGGTTCGCAACAATAAATTAACAAGGCAGCTCGGAGGGCAGGCATGCACAGGTTCCAAGGAAAAAAATGAGAGGCAAAAACAAGTCCTAGAGACCCCAGAAGGCGTCCCGCAACGATCCCTGAAACTTTGGAATGAGCAGCGGGCTCCCCATTCAGTTCAAAGTTCCCAGGACAACGTGGCTAAAAAAAAAAAATACCCTTCTGGAGGGGCAGGACTGACCCGATTAGCTAAAAAAAAAGACCATTTGAGAGTGAAAATCCATTTAATAAGAGAGGTGATCGCTGAAAGGACCCCGCTTTTCTTCCGGAGCAGCCGGACGAGTTGGTGGCAGGAGCCAGTCTCTGGTGAAACGGCGAGGTGGTAAAAAAAAAAAAATAATGAGAGGAAAAAAAAAAAAAGAGAGGAAAACAAAAAATCCAACGCCCCGGCCGCCGGGGTGCACGGTCCCAGCGCTCGTCGGAGCTCCCACAGGTTGCGTCGCGCTAACGAGCCGGCCGGCGCCGGCCCCGCCGTTGAGGTACTGAGGAAACGCATCGAGTCCGTGGTTCAAAACCAAAGGAGAATCCGCGGGCGAAGACCAACGGGTTGGGTTTTTCTGCACCTGAGGTCGCCGGCGTCGCGCGTGCCCGCCGAGGCCTCCGAGTCCCGCGCGCGGTTGCCGGGCGTCCCTCCTGGACTCCTGGCGCTGCCTCCCGGCCGAGTCGGGGTTTAGGATCCAATCGTCCGCCCCGGGGGAATCCTGCCCGGCCTCCCCGCTGCCAGCCCGGCGCTCGCTCGAGCCCACCTTATTTGGAGAGGAGGGGAAGGTCTCCGGCGAGCAGCAGCCGCTCCGTGGAGCTTGCCTTGTGCTTTGTGCCTGCTTTTTCTCTAGCCCAGCTTCTCTTTGCCGCCCCCGTGTTA
>NW_023311244.1:0-1304 GCF_011077185.1 Oxyura jamaicensis | reverse complement strand
ATTTTCACGTGGACAGCTGAGGAAAACATTCTGAATCCCTGTCATCGAGGGAAAAGAGGAGAAATTAAAATAGAGGGATGAGGGGGGAAGAAGCGCAGCCATTCCCTTCCTCGGTAATACGAGCAAAAAGCTCAGGCGCTCGGAAACAACGTGCTTTGAAAGGTAAAACACATAAGAAACTGCACGTTATTTAATCTCAGCTATAGAGTCAAGCGTATTTGTACCTGCTCGTTTATTCATCTGGCAGTTTATTTTGCTACAGATGCTACAGAACTTAGAAACTGCAAGGTTACTACTACCTTTTGTAACCGATGCGATCTTTGCTAGGAATAGCTATCTAAAAGAGCCAACAAAATCCCCTTTGTCGACAGCCACCTGAACTTTTATCGTCTAACAAGAGCCCTACAAACATCCCCCGGGATGCTCAACTTCGGAAACTTTCTGTTCAACTTGAGGCAGAACAAGCCCTCACCCTGGAAACCTTCACCTGGCTCTCCACTGCTGGCAGAGTAGCACTCGGATACTGTCCAGTGTGCGCTGCAGCCTACTGGCTTACGCGTATTTACTGCGGCCTACCTCGATATGCTCACAGAGAGACCCATGAAAAATCCACCCTTTCGTTCAGAAAAGTAGACACATACATACATACGACATGGTAAGGAAGGAAAGCTGAACACGGGCTGCGGTCCTTTACCGAGGGGCAGATCCAACATCAGCACAAGGAACTTTGGGGCACGTGAGCGATCACCTACACCAGCCATCGGGACAAGCCAAACGCATGCACACGAGCCTCGATTAAAACAAACAAACCAACAACCCAACAAAAAACAACAACAACAACACACACATTAAGTTCCTTTATAGCTTCTGGAAGTAACAACCTACAGCTTAGATGCAGTTGGATTGCATCAGCTTAGGGACTGCCTCCTTCAAAATGCACAGTGGGGTGGGGAAACCAGTCTCCAAAAACTGTTGCCCAGAAGGAGAGTGTTGCCTTCTCCATAGGTGACATTCTTCCAAGCATCGCCCCGTTCATGGATTTTACCAGCCCCAACGGGATGGTCCTGCAGGCATGAGTCGGGTACGCTTCCCACGGGGTTTATTTGATGCTGAAGTAAGTTTTCTGCGGGTACGAGAAACGCAGCACGAGATGGAGAGTAAGCTGCGGTACCGTCTGCAGCACAACGCTTGTGCGATATTGGACCTGAGGGGACCGGGCAAAGCCTGCAATAATCGCTGAACGGCTGGGTAAGTAGGGAGCCCTACGGGAAAACAGAGCTCACGTTCTGGGAAGCTCTTTTCCC
>NW_023311243.1:0-7914 GCF_011077185.1 Oxyura jamaicensis | reverse complement strand
TGTTTATCTTATCCTTTGTAAACAGTCCTCCTTATCTTTGAGCCCTTGCTCACAGTCCGAACAATAAGGTTAGGTTGATCTGGTTCTTGGAGCCTCAGGGGCTCATCAGGAGGCCTAGGCTCAGCACAGGCCCAGTACATCACAAACGTAGCACATATTAAACAATGAGTGTTGTCTATATATTTATTCTTAATCAGTCACTCTCTAATTTCTAATCCCATGTTTCAGTCCCCCCTTTTCTGGAAAATCTTAGTAAATTCTTTTACTTAATATAAAATTTTTTCTTCCCGAGCTCTCTGATATGTATCCCTCAATGCCTTGCCTTGTACTTTCATCAAGGAATCTAATATCGCCATTCATTGTAACAATTTCCAATTCCAAACAAGCATTAAAATAAAATAAAATAAACTTATACCAACTAATATCAATAAAACAATAATTGGGTGACATAATGTGTTCAAAATCCTGGTTGCATTTGGCGACCATCTGAAGAGGGCATCCCTCCAGTTGTGATTTGTGTCTTCTCTGCAAAACTCTGTTTATTTCACTAAGGTGAGGTTCATATATATTGTGTTGTCAGACTTGATCAACTGGTGGGATACCACTGGTGCCAAATATAGAAAATCACATCCAATGATTCTAACAAAGTTACAAATACAAATGTTAGAATGCTTTTTGCTAGGGAGAGCTACGTTTTCCTTATCTACCTCTACAAAAGCACGAGCAGTTCTTAAACACACACACCCTTGACCGATATATACAAGCACAGTCTTTTGACTAGTATTTGGATTAATTTCAAAGTGGCAAACACCTTGCTCAGTGTCAAGACATACATCCTGAGCATCAATTGTGTTGCTTTCATAAATCCTCCCTAATGATAAAAGCAGCTGTTGCCTGCATCCATAACTGTCTTGTATACAACTAAAAGCTAAAGATACGTTATCTTGAACCATACTAAGTGCATCTATTATTAGTTTGTGGTCTTGGTCTTCAGCCTTTTCCCATCTCAGTAACACCTTTGAAACTTGTCATTGGCTAGTTCCCAATGCCAATAAGGATGATTGTAGGGGCTGTTTTAGTTTTGTCAAATCACTTGTTGCTGTGGCCAGCTTATTCATTAATATTTCTTAATCAATTCAATTTAAAACTCCTAATCCTTTTCCTAGCATTCCAATTAAGTCTCTTCGTTTCCTGTCCCTGAGGTGTGCTTGCTTTTGTGACCATATTGTCCAGCCAAAAACAGCTAATTGCTATAGTCTGTGTTAATATAAGATTATACCAACAATCTAATTTACCTGGGTGGATACAACCTTCTTATTGGCCACTTCTGGAAATCGGTTTTACTAAAATCCCCGTTACTTTCTTGTGGGTTGTTCCATTAATCATTCGGCACCCTATTTTAATTTTGTCCCCTATGGTTCTTTGGTGTGTCCACTTTTCCCCTAATTTTGCCATTCTGATAATGTATGTAAATGGTCACCATTTGTTCGCCAAATAACCACAACTTCTAACTTTCCATTAATGCTGTTATCTTCTGTTGTTACAGCTTCGGACCAAGACCACTCGCCATTCTCTATTGTCATAGAGGCACCTTCCAATTGAATCACAATTACAACTATAAGCCACAAAAATAAAATGATTCTGTTGACTAAATTTCTACTAATTACATTACTAAATACTCCCGACCGTAATGTCCTCATTTTGTTCGACTAAGCTTCAGTTTCAGTTCACTGTCACCCGGCATTACTTTCCTGGGGGCTTCTGGAGCTTTCTTCACTCGAGAATGGTGAATCCAGGCACTCTGTTCCTTGATCTTAATTGCGGTGAAGGTAGTAAGGAGCACCTGGTATAGTCCTTCCCACTGTGGTTTCAAAAGTTTTCTCTACAAGAGACTTAGTTACCTCTCGGGCTTTGTCAGTCCTACTAGGGAAAACCTCTGGCCATCCTGAAAAGGTATCTGTTAACACCAGTAAATATTGACACCCCCCTTTTCTTGGAAGTTTAGAAAAGTCAATTTGCCACTGTTGCCCAGGCCCATGGCCTTTTCCAATTTGACCCAGTTTTGGTTTGGGGGCATTTTTTGGGGTTAGTCTGGAGACAAAGATCACATTAAGTTATTTGAGTGATGGTAGCATATAAGTTCCTGGCAATAATTTTTCCAATTAGATAGTTATACCAAGCATCTATTCCCCAATGTGTTTTCTGGTGTTTTTTCTTTACCAGTGACTACAATAAATTGGAGGGGATGACTAGCTTCCACTTCCCTTCTTTGGTAATAGCCCATCCCTCTTGGTTATATATTCCCTTTTGACTTTCGATTAATTTTCTACCCTTTTTGTTATATACAGGCTTACCTTCAAGGGGAATCTGCCCATCTGGAATCAGGGCTCCTTCAGTTGCTACCCCACCTTCTGCTGCTTCTTTTGCCTCTCTGTCCGCCAGATCATTTCCTTTCTCCAATTTTGAGCTCACTTTCTGGTGTGCCTTAATGTGTATGATTGCTACCTTTTCAGGGAGCTGAACCTCTTCCAATAATCACATTGTCTCTTTCACATGTTTGATGTTTTTCCCTTGTGAGTTCAACAGTCCTCTTTCCAGATGGCTCCGTGTGCATGTACAACCCCAAATGCATATCTCAAGTCTGTACAGATGTTTATCTTCTTTCCTTTTGCCATTTCCAAGGCACGGGTCAGAGCAATTATCTCGGCCTTTTGTGCAGAGGTATCTGTTGGCAAAGGTCCGGACTCTATTACCTCTCTGCAAGTGGTAACTGCATACCCAGCATGCGTTTTCTTTTGATGACATAGCTGCTGATGACGTCGTTTTCTGCTGATGACGTAGCTGCTCCCATCAGTAAACCAGATCTCCACATCATCAAAAGGATTATCCTTCAGATCTGGACTGCTGGAGTAGGTAGCTTCGATGGTCTCCAGACAGTCATGACTTACTGGTTCCCCTTGGTTTCCACTGAGGAATGAAGCTGGGTTGACAATGTTAGTTACCACTATTTCTATCTACCATGATAGCTTCGTATTTCAAGAACCTTTGTGGGGAAAGCCAGTGACCGCCTTTCACTTCCAGCACTGCAAACACTGTGTGAGACACTAGCACAGTTATTTTCTGGCTCAAGGTGAACTTGTGTGCTTCCTGGATATTTAGCACCACTGCTGCAACAGCTGTGAGGCATCCAGGCCATCCCTTGGCAGCAGCATCCAGCTGCGTAGAAAAATTAGAAACTGCCCTTCGATATGGGCCCAGGTCCTGTGCTAGTATTCCCAGGGCAATCCCCGTCCAGGCCACACATGCTGCTTCTGTCTGGGTGGTTATGAGGAGGTCATCTACATACTGCAACAGCCTTCCTTCTCCTGATGGGGCTTCCCAGGTCTCCAAGTCCTCTGCAAGTAGTTCTCCGAACAAGGTGGGTGAGTTCTTAAATTCCTGAGGCAACCTTGTCCATGTGAGCTGTATTTTGTGCCCACTCTTAGGGCTTGTCCAATCAAATGCAAAGATTTTCTGGCTGGCTTCATGGAGAGGGAGGCAAAAGAAGGCATCCTTCAGGTCTAAAACAGTAAACCAAGTTAGTTCTGGTGTTAAGCATTTTAATCAATTATCAGGCTAATTCCTTCTCTGTCTTCCTTTTCAAGGGGTACTGTTTAATTCTGACTGGCTGTTTTCCTTCCTTAAGTTTAATTTGTATTGGAAGTGCATTTTTTTTTTATTTTTATTTTTTTTTTTCGCCTTCCCTGGTACATTAGAAGATCATACTCCAGAAAACACTTGACTTAGGATTTCCTCACTAATTTCCTCTTTGGTCTCAATAGCTGTCAATATCAAACTCAACACTTCCACATATCATTTACCTCTAGATCATTTATCTCCAGAATAATCTCCCCATTTTTAAATGAAATGGTTGCTTATAATCTTTCCAATAAATCTCTCCCTAGGAGTGACTCTGGGAGTTGGGCATGTATAGGAACTTGTGAATGCCCCACTCTTTCCCATATTTATATTTCAATGGTTTGCAGAAATACTCTATTTCAGATTGGCCAGTTGCCCGCTTCACTACAATGTAATCATTCCCCACTGATACTAATGCTTTATATAAAACTGAATATGTTGCCCTCGCATCCACCAGAAGTTCCACCTCTTTTCTCTCCTTCCCCAGCTTCATTTTTATAACCAGCGGATCTGCTGCGGTAAATTCCCACGGTCCTTTTCAGTCGTCTTTTGCACATGTGACTACCACCTCCCTTCCCCAGTTTCCTTTTCCATTTCTTTTCTGTTCCAGGCATTTGTTTTTCCAATGCCCAAATTTCTTACATAGGGCACATTGATCCTTGCCTACCTGGGGCTGTTCCTGTCTGGGCCTCCTTTTTCCTTCTTCCCTAATAGCTGTTATCAGTCTCTTCTGCATGTTTAATTGAGGAAGATAAAAGTCCTCTCTCCTTCCAAACTCTCCCGTGTGCATGCACCACACCAAAGGCATATTTCAAATCTGTCCAAATGTTTGCCAGCTCAAGAGCTCTTATCAAGGTGATGAATTCCACCTTTTGGGCTGATGTTTGTTACCGCATATCCTGTGAGGCACAATCCCCAGCGGATGAAGCTGCTGCCATCTATGTACCAATCCTCCACATCTTCTAGGGGTGTTTCCTAGAAGTCTGGTCAGCTGGAGTATACCGTGTTCATGGTCTTGATGCAAGATCTGGTGATCTGGAAACAGTTACTGAGGAAAGAGGCTGGGTTCATAGTATTAGTGCCAAAAAAATATTAATAAACTTAACAGTCCATGATACACATTCCTTTTCTTCTTCAGTAGTTATCATTTGCGTATTGCAACAGTGTCCCCTTTTCCCGAAGGGGTCTGTCAAACTTCAAGATCACAGGCTAGTTGTTTCCTGAATATGGTGGGGCTATTCTTGAACCCCTGTGGTAACACTGTCCAAGTAATCTGAGTTTTCCGTCCTCTATTAGGATTTTCCCATTCAAAGGCAAAGAGTTTCTGTTTTTCATTTGCCACTGGCAGGCAGAAAAAGGCATCCTTTAAATCTAGTACCATGAACCAAACTTGACTATTTTTATCATTTTGTAATTCCAATCATTTTTCCCAATTTAAATTTCAAGCATTGCAAAAAAATGCCTTTTCCTGTTGGCCAGTTGCTCCTATTACACTTACAGAGTAATTAACACAGAGAAAGAAGCTCCCTTAACCAACAAAAATTCAAGCCTCTCTCTTTGTTCCCTAGCTTTATTTCAACCAGTGGACCTGCTAGGGTAGATGCCCCAGGTCCCCGTTATTCCTGACTGTTGTAAGTTTATCCTGCAGCCTAAGACAATTTCTTTCTGATATCAGGGGGCCAATTGCCCTAGAAGGAGGCTAGCCAATTGCCTCTGTTTTCTGAAGCCAGGTCAATTTATTATTATTATTTTATTATTATTAATATTATTATTATTTTCTTCATTGCATTTCAAAAGTTGGTCCAAAAATTCCATAGGGGGTTCTTTTGGACCTTGTTGGAACAAATTCTCAATTCCCAATTTAACCAGATTTTGGTATAGCCATTCATGATTTCCGGGGTGATTAGGGTCTCAGTTGGGGGGGGTCGGTCAGGGGAATGCAATCGTTGATAGTTCCCTGAGCAGTCCCATTGGCAATCTGAGCTCACACGTGAACTCAGGTTGTTTTAAGAGTTAGTTGTAATGGAAACAGAAAAGCAGCTCTCTCAGAGCCATCATGGTCCCTCTGTCCCTCTGTCCCACACCCGTGATTTTGGAGATCTCAGCCTCGGGTTGAGGCAGAACTATTAACATCCCTACATCCTCTTTCCCTGCTCATTCAACTTCAAACAGCTTTATCAAATACTACATGCCACACCTTTAACACCTTCAGCAACCCTATTAACACTTCCTTTATCTTTCTCCAGCCTGTACTTTTCTAATGCCAGCACCAAAGGCTCAGTCAGGGGCCAACTTAATTCCATACCTTTTCCCTCCAAGATGCTGAAACGACATCAAACTACAATATTTCATACCATTTCCCTTCAGTATACAACATTTCAGTCCATTTCCCTTCTCTCCTCAAAAACATTGATTGCAAGATATTGTTATAGTCGATTGATCCATAAAGTGGCCATTTAGCTTATATAGTGGCCACCGTTGATTGCAATACTTGGTGAAAGTCCTCTTGCTTTCTGTGCCCTCAGTTCTAACAATATCCTTCCAATGTGCCAATATGCAGCCAAGGAGGCTTTCTTTAAAACATCTTTGTTTTGGATATTACTCATTTCCTTGGTTTCCCATTCCCATTTATTTATTAATTACTATTCCTTATTAGATACTGTCCCTTGTTTCAATTTCCGCACAAACCGTTTTATTACAGTTTTTTACTATCTTTTCCTAATCTTCTTTCCAAATGTTCCAGTTTTCTGGGATTAAACTCTTCTTTCCACATACAAACTTTACTGTTTCAGATTATTAGTGAACCCCGTTCCAGTAATAAATCCACAGGACTTCAGGAAAACATGTGAAGCACTCAGCCTTCCCTCTTCTAGACAAACCACACCACCTTTTCCACAAAAATTACTTTTCAAAAGGACCGAATTTCAAGCCAAATGTCATTTTTTTTCTCATACACTTTGTTAGTAAGCCCATACAAAACAAGGAATCACTCCTGCGTATCCATCAATATGGGGGTTTAAAAAGGTATTGAGGCCTAAATAAATTTGCTCTCCCCCTTTTTACCAGATTTCCAGGGCTCAAGTCCGAACCACCAAAGAAGTGACTCTCTCCTTTTTGCCACTTTGATAAGCAGTCACCCCCCTCCCTCCCAGTAATTGGGAAATTGACCAAACACCACAGCGAATATACGAAAACTTCTAAACTGTTACTCAGATAATGCTTCTGCCTTTCTTCTTGCCACTCAAAACATTTAACAGCAATAAGATCACAAGATACACCGCCGGGCATATATATTGGGCACCACCATGAACACTCAGATAAAACAGCACTTCTTTTCGGTCTGTCATGCACTTCGTTCATCTGCGGCTGCTCCCTCATGGAGAATACAGAACCACGGATTGGAATTCCACACTCACTTTGCAGCGATGCTGCGTCTCACTCATAGCACAATCACACAATCACACAGAGGCCCCTAGCACATCTCATTCACACCACAAGAGTATATAATTTAGAATGATAACCAACCACACAAGTATTGTCTCTGACTGTTTTCTTCGTGGAGTGACCCACTCCACTTTGTTTCAAACACATACACTTACACAAATACTTTCAACACAAAATACCCGGACATTTACGAATACGACATACAGTTATTAACACTCCAGTTAGTATCCCTCCAGCAGCTGCAAACATTACCCAGGTAACCTTGTCAAAATTGTGAGAGGCCTGCTTACCCTTCTCCTGCTTCTTATACAGTCATTAGCAGGTCCATCCTGGCTCCCAAAAATGGGATGCAGCGGTAACCTCGGATTTGCTCGATCTACTCCCAAGATCGCTAGTGGCCACTCTATCAGTTACCAAATCCCCTTTGACTGCTCTATCGGTCAGCCTGTAGGGTACCATCCTCCCTTACGGGGACTATGCTGCACGCCAGATGTCTCTGCGCGATTTACCAGCTGCCCCGGCCACGCGTATGACTTACAGGCCCTTCCTGTATTGTAGAACATACCGTTTGTCCACAGCTTCAGGAGGTCCTTGTCTGCTCCCGTGGTGAGCAGCTGGGAGTGGAGTCCCCTCCAAGAAAAATACTCGGGGTGCACCAAGGGGCGTCCGCTCCGCAGTTGATCCTGCAGCCGAGCAGAGTGTCTCCTGCCTGGCTCACCAAATGACTTACGGAAACTGACTCCACAATGAGATTGTAAAGTAGGTATGTTTATTCAGCACTGGGCAGCACGG
>NW_023311242.1:0-2119 GCF_011077185.1 Oxyura jamaicensis | reverse complement strand
ACACCAGGGCATCTCCTATGATGGGTGTGTTGCACAGGTGTTTTTGTTTGTATTTTTTACGTCTGTGGAATATTCACTTCTCACTGTCATGTCCTACGACCGATACATTGCCATCTGCAAGCCCCTGCACTATGGGAGCCTCCTGGGCAGCAGAGCTTGTGCCCAGATGGCAGCAGCTGCCTGGGGCAGTGGCTTTCTCAGTGCTGTCCTGCACACAGCCAGTACATTTTCCCTGCCCCTCTGCCAAGGCAATGCTGTGGACCAGTTCTTCTGTGAAATCTCCCAGATCCTCAGGCTCTTCTGCTCTGATGTCTACCTCAGGGAAGTCAGGTCACTTGTGTTTAGCTTTTCTTTAGGCTTTGATTGTCTTGTTTTCATTCTTTTCTCCTATATGCAGATCTTCAGGGCTGTGCCAAGGATGCCCTTTGAGCGGGGCCAGCTCAAAGCCTTTTCCACATGCCTCCCTCACCTGGCCGTGGTCTCCCTGTTTGTCAGCACCATCATGTTTGCCTACATGAAGCCCCCCTCCATCTCTTCCCCATCCCTGGACCATGTGGTGGCAGTTCTGTACTCAGTGGTTCCTCCAGCATTGAACCCATTCATCTACAGCATGAGGAATAAGGGACTGAAACATGCACTATGGAAACTGATATCTTGAGGTGTTTCAGAAGAAATTGTTCTTCAGTCATCTTCTGGAAACGATTTATAATGTCACTTATTACAGGAAGAGCCAACACTCTCTTCAATATTCTTTTGTGTGTGTGTGTTTGTCTTTGATTATGTATTGTTAATACCAGTTTGTTTGTTTGTTTGTTTTTTTGTTTTAATTCAGCTGTTGCCCAATAAAATATCATTAATTGTCCCATTTCCAGTTCAGTATGTACATTCTGAGTGTACGTACTGCGACTCTGTACCTGAGGAGCCATCTGTGAATTTAAAGAAAAAAAAGGAGGCTGCACTGCCTTTGTCTGACGTCCTTCCTCTGAGACCTGTTCTGGCTCTGCAGGGGCAGTGCCCTTGTGCAGCGTTGCAGATGAAAAGAGTCCCATCCAAGCAGCATGGCCAGGGAGCACCAGCATTTGGTGCATGCAGAGCTGCTCTCTTGCCACTGCCACTTTCTACTGCTGAGTCCTGTTGATGGGGCAAGGCCCGGCTGCTCTAGATCTGGTTCAAAGGTGTCCTGTTGGTAGCCAGTACCATGAGGATGCTAAATGGTCTCCAAATAGAGATCCCCAGTGCCTGGGGTTCTACAGCACATGATGGGGCTGATGTCAGATGACTGATTTTGTGGAGGGAATCAGGAGCTGCCAAGAGAGCCCAGGGGATCTGCAGGTGAAGGCATGAGCCCAGGAAACAGGAGTGAATGGAGCCTGCAAAGCCTGAGCCTGTCCCAGGTGGCCTGACAAGAGCTCAAGTGCTCAATCTGGTGGGAACAGGCAGAGGAGAGCTCTGTAACCCCAGGACACGCATCAGGCCTGGCAAAGGAGTCCAGCGAGTGATTCTTTGCAGCCCTGGAGCAATGGCAGTGACCCCATGAGCTGGGTCTGCCTGCCAGCCTGCCCAGCACGGGCCTGCAGAATGCCCCCGGTACCCCGGGTACCACAGCCCCCTCGCTCTGCAGAGCAGCAGTGCCAGCTGGGGCTGGGGCTGGGAGGGCACTTCCCCTGAGTGTCTTCTAGGCCAGCTTCAGGCACATGGCTTCCAGACGTGAGAGTGATCTTCACTGTGCAGAAGGAGCTGAGAGACCACCAACAGGCATGGAGCTTGAACATTTCTTGCAAGGTCCCTCCTGCCCTAGCACCTCCCAGGACTGGCACGGAACTGGCTCCCATGCATCAGAGAGGCTGGGAGTCCAGCAGCAGGGCCATGGGCTGGAAGGATCACAGCCAGCTCTCTTCTACCTGGGCAGATCCTTGCCCAAGAAGGGGATGTCCGTAGGTCTGGTATTAGGAGGGCAGTGGTGCCTCAGAAGCTCTAAGTCCAGTAGGACACAAATGGCTCTTAAATGGCCTGTGAGTTGACTTCTTCAATGATAATGACAAAATTTACCTCTTCAATGACAATGCAATCATTGCAGTCATTGGTCCCAGCCAACACGGGTTCTTGAGGGGTAGGTCCT